>NC_084515.1:13124785-13277285 GCF_024500385.1 Phyllopteryx taeniolatus | reverse complement strand
GAGGTCAAGTTGTCAGCCAAAAGCAGGCCTCTAGCAACCATTATATCCCAGCAGGCCTACAATACTCCTGGGAAATTTTTTGAATGTGATTTTTTTTTTTCTCTCAGGCCAAATTTTGCACCTCATTAATTATTGTTTTTACTGATTCTGTCTTGAAGCAGCTTGCCACTATTTGCGACCGTCAGGAGTCTATTTTTGTAACACCTGCAGCCGCAATGGCAGTCACCTTCCCTCACCTAAATCCTCGAGTGTGATAGATAAAAGTGTTTTAAAATTTAATGAAATGAAAGCGATTGACGACATACGTTACACACCTTGGAACAAGAACATTTTAAACCAATGTTTTTACATGTCAAACAATATAAAATAGGTAAAGAATTAATCACACATGGTGTTGGCAGACTTGTTCCATTTAACACAAAAACAAACAGAAGTCGTTAAGAGGTCAATCGAGGTGTTAGACAGCACCAAGAACATGGCGGATGAATGTAAAGGCATGGTTACAATATTGGGAGCCAGATCGCCAACCAAAACAGTGCAGTTGCGATCGATTCAATGCCCTGTAAATGAAATGACCTGGACGAATGAGAATATTCACAGGTACAGAACTGTTGTTTTCGAGGCCAATCCAGGCATTAGACACCACTAAAGACATTAGAATGAATAGGCATAGTTGAGTGGAATAATATCCAGGTATTAGATGTCACCTTTGACTTCTGTTTTATGAGGCCAATGCAGGCATTAGATAGCACCAAGGACATCAGAATGATTGTGTGTAGTTGAGTGGAATCCAATCCAGGTATTAAACAGCACCACGTCCAATACGTCTCAGTAATTAGACAACATCAAGGAGATATGAATGAATGGCAGTATTGAGTTGATGCCTATCCTGGGATTGCGGGCCTATCTCACTGGGGGAGACGTTGCAGTGACTCTGGGACCTGGGAGACCAAAATATTATTTGCGCTCTCACCAGGATTCAGTTTTGGCTTCTCACAATTATAAAAACATTATACAGTGATCCCTTGTTTATCATGGTGGTTTGGTTCTGGACCACCCTCACATCCACATATTTTGGGGGGGGTATTATTTATACATATTTTAGCTGTATGAACCTCCCCTATACTCTATAATCTAGTATCATACTATTAAGACAGCAACTTGGAACCTGTTGTTTTTTGGTAGATAAGACTGAACAGGCATAGTTATTTGGAAGCCAGTCCAGGTGTGAGACTGGACAAAAACAAAGTTAGTTTCCAGATAAAACATTTTATTATTTGGAAAAAGCCATTACATGTCGACAGCCTCTTTACACATATACATTAAAATATATATTTTGAAACAATGCTATAATCATTCAGAAGTGCCAACAAGTACTTGAAGAAAAAATACTAAGCAGAATGTGTTCTACACAATGTGGGGAATGTAAATAAAAAAAAAGGATGGAATGGTTGAGGTGTGCATAATGACAAATAATAATAATTAAAAAAACGTTTTTGGTGGTGAGGTCATGTAAGCAGAGAGGCACCACATAGCTGACACTGTCGATAAATATGAAATAAAAAAAAATCTTGAATGAGTTACAGTAAAAGGACAGTACGTAAGAAGTGTAAAAATAATAAATTAAACTTAAGGAGCCCATTTAAGTGCAGAGTCAAGGTGCGCTCGCTTGCCGATCCTTGTCAGCGGCGATGGAGCGCACCAGCTCCTCCACCCAGCGCATCTCGTGCGCCACCTGCTCGGCCAGCGCCTCATAACGGTTCTCCAGACGTCCAAACTTGCGCTTGAGGGCGCCGGCGGCCTGCGCGGCGCCGCGGGCATCCTCCTGGCTCTTCTTGCGCTGCGCCTGCGTGCGCTGCAGCTCCTGGCGGACGGCGCCCAGCTGTCCCGAGATGCAGCGGCTCTCCTCCTTGTACCAGCCCTCCTTCTCCTCATAGATGGACAGCAGCGCGGCCACGTCGTCGCGGCACGAGCGCCGGTTGCGCTCCAGCTGGCGCAGGCCCTGCTCGGCTACCGCGATCTCCTCCAGGACTTGCGAGAAGCGCTCGAAGTTGACGTAGGTGTTGTTGGGCGGCATGCTGGAGTGAGATTTGATGGTGTACTCCTTCAGACGCGTCGTCTTCAGACGCCGGCGCTCCGGCTTGTGGTCGCGCTCCTCCTGGCGCACGTTGCGACGCTTGATCACCTGGACGACATAAAACCAGCATTGTCATTTCTGTAAACTCCTATCAGGAGCTCGTCTCCTCTCGTATCAGTACGCAATAAATGCTAAACAGTGATAACGCTTGTGATAAGCATTAACAGACGGGTAGTGTAAGCGTTAACATATTTAGTGCCTTTCTATTTTGCCTGATATTTTACATTCTGATTTTTTTTTGGTCTGATATCTTTGTATTTTTGTCTCGGATTTTTTTGTCTAATTTTTGTTTATTATTTCCTGAATGTTCATGTATCTTTCATTTATTGATATTTTTTTTTTCCCTGAATATTTTATTAATGATATTCTTAAATACCAAAATATAATATTTTAGTCTGTTTATTTTTGTCTAATACTTTGGGATTTTTGTATTATTTTATTCCTGTACTTTTTCCGAATATTTCTCTATTTTTATTTGTCCCCTGAATGTTTGTATATTTTACATCTAATATTTGTTGAATATATTTAAATACATTTTTTAAAATACAATTACTGTAGTTTCTCCTAACATTTGTGTCATTTTCTGTCATTTTTTTCTTTTCCTAAAATATTGTCTTCCTCTGACTGTATGTACATTTCCCCATCTAATATTTTATTGATTATATATTTTCCATCTAATATTTTCAACTTGTTCGCTATATTTTAGTATTCTTTATATTTCTGTGTATTTTCAAATGCAAATCTATATTTTGCAGTTTCCCCCAATATTTGTGTAATTTCCCCTCCCTGAATATTTGTGTATTTTTTATTTAATATTTTATTATGATATTGAATACACACATATACAATATATACATGAATGAGTTATCTAATATTTGTGCATCTGTTTCAATTTTTTTGTCTTTGTCTGTTATTTTAGTTTTGTAGTTTTTCCCTCATATTTCCTTTATATTTTTAATCTACTAATAGTTTTCCCGTGAATACTTGAAACATTTCCATCTAATATTTTATTGAATATATTCTTAAATACCAGTATTTATAATATTTTAATCTAATGTGTTTTTGCATTATTCATCTATTATTCTATTTTATTTTTTAGCTTTTCTTAATATTTGTGGATTTTATTTTACTGTTTTTCCTGACTGTGTATTTTCATATACTTTATCCTTTTTTAAAATACAAACATATTTGTAGCTTCTCCAGATACTAGAGTACCTTTTTGCGGAATCTTTTTGTATTTTCATCTAATATTGTTTTCTCTCTTTGTGTATTTTTGGTGTATTATTTGTTCACTAATATTTTTCATTTTGTATTTTATTCCCCCAATTACAAGTGTATGTTTTGTAGTTTAACCTATTATCTGTGGGGTTTTTTTTTGTATATTTTGATGGATGTTTTTGTATTATTTTCATCTTTTTGTCTCATTTTTTACCTATTATATTCCGTAGTGTTTAAATATTTTTCTTTCTACAATTTGTTTGGGCAATATTTCAAGTCTTATTGTGTTGGCTCTCATTAGTGTGTGCCCTGTTTTGATTACCCCATCCCATTAGCAAATCCCTGACATATTTCTTGCAATGTTCTGCTAACCATGATTATCGTCATCAGTTTGCTCGTGATTAATTTGGATATGCTTTTTGTTGGATGATATAGAAGGTTTACCCACAGCTGTAAAAGAAGACAAAATACATCACCTTAATCCACGGATGTTGAAGACTGTCGTCAATGGTCATTCTCTTCCTGCAATGACAAATCAGTCAGAAAAAGACAGTACAGAAATACGAATCAAATTTTCGATATGGTCTCCTACTTTGGATCTTTGACCAACAGGCGTCGTATGAAGTCTTTGGCCAACTCGCTGGTGTTGCTGAAGTATTCCTCATCAAAGTCGTAGTTGACCGCCGAGATGTTGGTCAGCGTCTCCTGCTTGGTCTCGCCCAGAAATGGAGAAGCGCCGCTCAACCTGCCGGGAAAAGTTTCCCGCTTTAGACGGCGGCCAAGTAAAGCCGTTAAATGACTAACGTGTTAGCGCCGTGCACCACGCCACTTACAGGATGTACGTGATCACGCCGATGCTCCTGCACATAAAAATTAAGAAAACATAGTGTGAAAATGTCACATGGGAAGAGTCACAATGTGCAGGTTTAAAGAAGTCTACTGTGAAGCTCATAAAGTTGCACACGTTTACCAAAAGATTACTGGAAATCCTGAAAAATTGCGCGACTTAAAACTAAATATATACTGTAATTTCTCGTGTATAACACCCCCCCCCCCCAAAAAAAAATTGTACAATTGGTTGCCTGTTAAAATAAAATAAAAAATAAATCCCAATAAAGTTGCGCAGATTAAAACACCATAAATCCCACAAAAATTCCGTGGGTTACGTAAAGACTACCATAAATCACACAAAGCTTGCGGGAGTAAAAGTGAGACTATCTTGGGTCCCCTAGACGTTGCACAGGTAAAAGTAATAAAACTACCATAGATCAAATACAAATTTCACAAATTAAAGACGACCATAAATCTCATAAAAGTTAATAAAACTATAAATCATAAAAAATGTGCGCAAATTAAAGAAAGGCAACCAAGTAAGACTACCTTAAATCACATACAAGTTGAATTACTAAAAGTAAAACTATCACAAATCACATAAAAGACATACAGGTGAAAATAAGACTTCCGTAAATCTCTTGAAAATTGTGGGCTGAAATAATACTAGCGTAAAACCAACAAGTTATGTGGGTTAAAATAAGATGACGGTAAATCCTATAAAGTTGCACATCCAAACATCCATCCATTTCCCGTACCGCTTATCCTCTCTGTTAAAGTAAATCCTGTAAATCTTGCTCATGTAACAATAAGACCACCTAAATCTTATTAAAAGTCAGTAGTAAATTGAATAGCAGTGATGTAGAACAAAGATGGTTAGTGACTTACCACATGTCTGCCTCCAGGCCCAGTGGTTCGTAGTTGACTATTTCTGGAGCTGCAAAGCGCAGAGGAACGAAGACATGAATGCGAAGCAGATGTGGAGGCCACAAAAAGTCGCTCGCTCGGCGAGAAAAGAACATTTTGGGGGAGATATGTTGGGCCGCGAAACCCACCTACGAACTCCGGCGTTCCAAAGATGTTCTTGAACTCGTTGCCGGCTTTAATCTGATGGGCGATGCCGAAGTCGATGAGTTTAATTCTGGGATTGGGAACGTTCTTGTCCAGCAGCATGATGTTCTCGGGCTGAAACATAACAATGTGGAGCACTCATTCATTGCACACGCAATGTTTTACGCAACAGACACACAAGTGCAGAGAGCCCAATGAATCATTAAACATGAAATCAAGTAAAACTCTTCAGTCTTTGAAGACCCCTGAAACCCATTAGTCACCCTGCTTCTCTCTGTTCATGGCCATTCTATCAAATTGCAAAGGTTAAAATACGTAGTACTGTATATATACACACCATAAAACCTGCACAGGCTACATACATATAGGGCTGCCATAATCCCCATGAAAAGTGTGCAGTTTAAAATAAGACTACCCTAAATGCCAAGTTAACTTAAAATACTACTACCGTGAATCGGGGAAAGCTGCACTTATTAAAATAAGGCTTCCGTAAACCCCATAAAAATTGCTCAGGTTAAAATAAGACTAGCGTAAATTCCATAAAATTTGTCGCCGTGCATCTCTGCTCATGTCGATTCTAACGTAAAATGCAGAGGTTAAACCGCTACTACCGTAAATGGCATAAAACTTGCACAGGTAAATCTCACTAAAGTTGAGCGGCTTAAAATATGACTACCGTGAATCCCGGAAAGATGCACATGTTGAAATTAAACTATTGTAACTTGTAAATCCCATAAAAGTTGCACTTATTCAAATATGACTGCCGTGAATTCCATTGATGTTGCAAAGGTTAAAATAAGACTACCATAAAAAAGATCAGGTTAAAGTGAAACTAACTAGTAAAGTAAGACTACCATAAATCCCACCAAAGTTGCACATGGAAATAAATGACAACCATACATTCCATACAAATTGCTCAGGTTAAGGTGAAACAACGGCAAATCCCTTAAAAGTTGCTCAAATTCAAATAAGACTAAATGTAAATCCCGCAAATTTGCACAGGTTAAATTAAATAAGATCACCGTAAATCCCATAAAATACGCACAGGTTTAAAAAGAGTATTGCAGTGAGTCCTGTAAAGGTTGTAAAGGTTCAAATACGTTTGTGTACAACAGATGGCAAGGCACTTTTGAGTCATTTTAAACATGCAGTTCTTCTGGTGTAGCTAAATGAGGCGAGCAAAATAATAGCAACACCCCTCGGTATGACAACATATTGGAGAGTGTCAATAAAAATTAAGCTGTTTGAATTTTTCATTAAATGGATGGGATGTGGCAGCATGGTGCTTTAAATGACTGCCGCACAGTTCTGAGGTTCTGGGTTCGAAACCGTGCGACGTTTTCATGTTCTCCCCATGATTGCGGGTTTTCTCAAGCTTTCCTCCCGCATTCCAATTGGTTCACTGAAGATTCAAAATTGTCTTGTGAATGTGACTTGTGAATGTTAGTATCAAAGCTTGTTTGTGTATTTGTGCCCTGCGATTGGCTGGCAACCAGACCAATCCAGGGTGCGACTGGATGGAACCGGTGTACCTAATGGAGCGTCCAGTGTTCGTACCTTGAGGTCGAAGTGTGCGATGCGCTTGGAGTGCAGGTAATGTACGCCGTCCAGGATCTGCTTGAGGAACTGCGTGGCCTCCTCCTCGCTCAGGGACTCCTTCTCGGCGAGGAAGTCGAAGAGCTCGCCGCCGGACACTAGCTCCAGGATGAGGATGACATCCGTCTTGTTCTCGAAGATGTCGTGCAGCGTGATGATGTTGCTGTGCTGGATCTCCCGAAGGATGTTGACCTCGCGCTCGATCTCCTCCCGGCTCACGCCCCGCCGGCTGGACGACAGGCGGCGCTTCTTGATGAACTTGGCGGCGTACTCGCTGCCTGAGCTCTTCTCCTTACACTTGCGCACGATGGCGAACTGACCACTTGGCCGGGCAGGGGGGTAAGCAGAGGGTGTTTATTTGTGTGTGATGCCACCATAGAAGTGTACCAGAGGAAAACTGTGACGATAAATTAAGTCTGCTAGCTTAAAGCTAAAGAAAAAGGCCTTTGAAAAATCTGTAACGCAGGTGAACCACGTCCCATATTTATAATTTTTATATGAATCTTGTGGCTAAAAAGCAAATCATCGAGAGTCTCTAGGCGAAATGCAATAGAGCTTCCACAACAAAAATTCTGTTTCTGTGTAGCTGGCGAGATCCAGCATACAGTATATAACATTATTAATGTGTTAAAATGTACAAGCTAATAGTTAACCCATTTCTTCTTCTTCTTTGTATTTCCTGGCAGTTTGTCGGTGGAGACATACACGCAGTATGTGTGTGTGGTGTGCTGTTGGTCACCTGGAGTACATCACACACTACAAGACCAGTAAGCACACACTTGCCCATTTTTCTCCTTCACGTGCTGGTTCTCTTTCATTAACACATTCCACTGCACTGTAGTGTATATTACAGACTGGAAGAATACAAACTAGTATGTAGGTCAGTGAATTGGCAGCACACACAAAAAAAAATGCCAGGAAAACTCCCCTTTCATCAAAAAAAAAAAAAAAAAAAAAAGATGTCTACTTCGCAGTTGAGGCTTTGTAGAGACTTAGACCACGCCTAACCACAACATACCTGCCCAGCTCCTCTCCCATCTCATAGTGCAGCTCCACATCCTCTTGCCTGAAGCCAGCCATGTGTCAGCTGCACTGATGCTGCTGGCCTTGGCAGTCCTCCTTTGTGTGTATGAGTGTTTTATGCTGCAAAACAACCCCCAAAAACATTATATAAAATGCATAAAAGAATTGGCTGGCGGGAAAACAGCATCCAAATTGACATCACATGTGCGTTCTTCTTTTCTTTCCTCCTTATTTGGCCAACAGTGCTGCGGGTGACGTCAGAGAGCCCCCCATGCATTCCAGTCCTACTTACATCATCTCCTTGCCAATCTGTCTCAGTTAAAGGGACTAACCACTGAACGGACATTTTTATTTATTTATTATTTTTAAATCTTTTCTACTTATTTCAAACGGAACTCCGGGTGAAAACAACTTTGATTTAACACAAAAAAAATGACAGTCACTCGCTACTTAGGATACAGTATTGTGACTTTAGGATACGAATAAACAAACATTTAGGAAGAGCATGTACTCGCAAAGCTCAAATACATTATGATACTTGGGGTTGAAAACACGGTACTCGGTAGTTAGCTCAGCTGAGGAGCTAGCTTAAACAAGCCGTTGTTAAAACACCGCTTCCCGGTCATTGAAAAACGGCAGTTTGGGATTTTAAAAACAAAAACAAAACTTACAACATTTTAGAGCAGGTACTTACGTTTCTATTAGTCTACGAGAGGTGCATTCCGCTCAAAAGTAACTGGCCGTGTGTGTTAAAGTGTAAGCGGACGAGCACTACACACAGAAAACTTCCGTTGTCATTTGTCAGAATAAAGGTTATCGATTACGAGTGTCGTAGCTAGCACTGCGGGCACAATCTCTCAATGATAATAACAAAATATATACATTTTATTTACTATGGAATAAATTGAAGTTTTGTCTTTTTCTTGAAAACTAGTGTATTTTCCCGTGTTAAGTGTCTTATTTTGAAAAAGGATTTCTGCCAAGTTCCGGTGTTGCGGAGAGCCACTGACGCAGGTAAATGCATGCCAGAAGGGACAACATATGGAATGACGTCATCGCAAGTTTATACCTGCCGCAGTGAGTCAAGAGCACGCGACGCAAAGTTGCTTTACCATTTTTCGATAAAATGACACACAAATATCATTAATGCGGTACAATTTTTATTTTATGAGAATTAGAAAAAAGCATAAAAGACATACTTGAGTTTTATATAAAAAGTGTCATTGAAATCATGGAAAAAATCTGTTCCCTGACCGGGAATCGAACCCGGGCCGCGGCGGTGAGAGCGCCGAATCCTAACCACTAGACCACCAGGGACTGGCAATGAATGATTTTGTATATATCTATATCAAGGCAATCGGGCTGTGTATAAATGAGTTCGACGTTACTGGGCAGCGAGCTACAAAGCCATCGTTGATTGGATCATACCGGCGGAAATAGGCAATAACATCGGGCTGCGGCTATGAATGGGCGTTCCCATTCATAGTGCGTGTCCTCCAATGGGAGCGGGCCTGGCGGAGTGATTACTGAGTGCTATTTTGGCGGATTTGTAGGCATAATAATTGCGGTGTCCCACTATCCCGAACTTCGGACCAATATAAAAATGATCTGCGGGAGGCTTTCAAACTGCCTCTCAAAGCTCCCTGCACAGGCTGAAATACACCTCGAAGTGCTCTTCCTAGAACTAGAACTCATGAACGAGTTTGAACTCCGAAATGCTGCCATGAAGTTACTATGGGATATTGCCATTCCTTTTTTTATTTTTATTTTGCTGCTGCGTCACCTCCTGCTCCTTAAAATGAGCAAAGTTAGGGTATTCTTTTCCAGCAATGACAATTTGACAAATAGAAATTGCCGACTTGCGGTCCACTCAGCGGGGAAACATTCCAGTCTTCTAGATTGTTACGTCACCACTTCCAAATACAAAGTTGCGTTGTTCTACAAACCACTCGCTAACATGTTACGTCTGTGTTATTGTAACGATTTAAATTCACAATATAGATTAAAACATCTATTTTTTTTTCTAGAAAGACGGTCTTCCCAAAACATATGGAATATAGTGTAGGCAAGTGTGACGTCACTGGTAGGCGTGTCTTCGGGACAGCTCGCGGTATTAGGATTACCACATGATTTACAGGCATGACACGTCCTGCTCCAATATTACTGGCGCCAGCACACGCGCCGCTGCACTATGATTGGATGCTGTATCCAGGTATCAGAATCAGAATCATCTTTATTTTGCCAAGTATGTCCAAAAAAACACACAAGGAATTTGTCCCCAGTTGTTGGAGCTGCTCTAGTACGACAACAGACAGTCAATTGACAGAGTATACTTTTGAGACATGAAGACATTGAGAAAAACAGTCATTGAGCAATAAAAGGTTGCTAGTAATCTGGCAATGCCGGTAAATGAATTATTTTTTTTATGACAATTGTAGAGCAGTTTGAATGACAAATATAGCAACAGTCCAGTGCAATGACCATTGCGCAAAGGGCGCCGAGACTTCAAGGAATGTACGCAGTTTAAAGTGACCAATAGCGCGATAATCTGGGACAAGGTCGATTGTGCAAATGTTGCAGAGACTCCTCACTCAGTGTGAAAGTGGTGCAGATGCTACTCTGGCATGAGTGGCCAGTATTGGTCAACAACAGATATGCAAATAGTGCAGCGTGGCGAGACTACCACAGTAAGTGCACGAGTAATGTATAATTGGCCCGACAGAAATGTGACAACAAACTCAACACAAAGAATTGGGAAAAAATGTTGCAATGGAATTGTAGGTTAGCCATTTAAGAAGTTGATGGCAAGAGGGAAGAAGCTGTTGGAATGTCTGCTAGTTTTAGTTTGCATTGATCGGTAGCGCCTACCTGAGGGAAGGAGCTGGAAGAGTTGGTGACCGGGATGTGGAGGGTCCAAGAGGATTTTGCACGCTCTTGTCTTAGTTCTGGCAGCGTGCAAGTCCTCAATGGTGGGTAGGGGGGTACCGACAATCGCTTCAGCAGTTTTGATTGTCCGTTGCAGTCGGAGTTTGTCCTTTTTTTGTAGCAGCACCAAACCAGATTGTGATGGAAGAACACAGGACTGATTCGATGACCGCCGTGTAGAACTTCCTCAACAGCTCCTGTGGCAGGCCGTGCTTCCTCAGAAGCCGCAGGAAGTACATCCTGTGCTGGGCCTTTTTGAGGACGGAGTTGATGTTGATCGCCCACTTCAGGTCCTGAGAGACTGTAATCCCTAGGAACTTGAAGGTCTCGACGGTTGACACAAGGCAGCTGGACAGCGTGAGGGACAGCTGTGGCGATGGATGCCTCCTGAAGTCCACGATCATCTCTACAGTCTTGAGCGTGTTCAGCTCCAAGTTGTGTCAGCCGCACCACAGCTCCAGCCGCTCCGCTTCCTGTCGATATGCAGACTCGTCGCCGTCTTTGATGAGGCTGATGACAGTGGTGTCATCTGCAAACTTCAGGAGTTTGACAGCCGGGTGCGTTGAGGTGCAGTCGTTTGTGTAGAGAGAGAAGAGCAACGGAGAGAGGACACAACCTTGGAGCGCCCCAGTGCTGATGCTGTGTGTGGATAAGGTGGCCTGCCCCAGCCTCACCTGCTGTGTCCTGCCCGTCAGAAAGCTGTAACTCCACTGGCAGATGGCAGGCGAGACGCTGAGTTGGAGAAACTTGGAGGAAAGGAGTTCAGGGATGATGGTGTTGAACGCTGAGCTGAAGTCCACGAACAGGATCCTCGCGTAGGTCCCCGTGCTGTCGAGGTGTTCTCGGATGAAGTGCAGTCCCATGTTGACTGCATCATCCGCAGACCTGTTCGCTCGGTAGGCAAAGTGCAGGATGTGACAATGTCCATATATTCATCCAGGCTGCTAGCTGACTTTTCAAAGACACTCCAGTCTGCTTCGAGACGGGTAAAGATGTGATTTAAGTGTGGCTGCTTTCATATGTTTCCCACTAACTCTCTCTAACCCACCCTAATCCTAACCATAACAAACTTCTTCGTTTTTTAAATTTCATACAAATGTGACACGTTCTGGACGGTCATCTCGTTACCTCTGCGTGCCTGCCCTTCACGTGACGCAGGAGCCAATCATGTTGGAGCGGGGGCGTGTACTGCCTGGAAACTACGTGGGAACCCTAATAACGCGGCGGTGGTGGTTCGTTTCTGTTGATGGGGAAGAACAACAACAACAACAACTTAAGACCCCGGCAACACAATGACGGTCCCCGGCTTCGGAGCACTGATCTGGGCCGCTCTTCTTGTCATCCACCAGGTGGGTGGGCAACACTTAACGCACCGAAAAGCAGTGCCTCCAACGCGGTCCGTTTTTCTTGTTGTGCCCGGCGAGGAACATGAAGCTAACCCCACCGCGTTGATTAAAAACAAAAAAATAAACATTCGATTTTTCCCTTACTAGCTTGGTCAAATCTGACGCCAATTGACAACGTATTAGCATCATCTTATCCCATTGTAACGGTGTTTAAAATGCTAGCACGGTAGCAGTCTAGAGTCATTTCGTGTGAGTGGGTAGCTAACACTGCTAGCATCCGAGTCGCCACTGCGGCGAAAATCTGTTTGACATTTTACTGACATTCGACTCAATTTCTACTATTGAATTCATTTCACAAGGCCTTTTGGTTGTAAATGTCACTCACGGGAGGTGGTTAATGGGAGCGTCCAGGTGTGCCATCGCTACCTATTGTTACCTAGCACAAATGCTAATAAGTGTTAGCTTATTTCAGTCATTTCAGAACATCAGTGCGGTATTGTAAACGAAATGTCTGATTGGGTCTTGGTCAGATGCAAGTGTACCTAATGGTGTGGCCAGGAAACGGCCATTTTGAGTGAATCAAGTCAAAACTGTGGTCATACTTGTTTGCTGACCGTGTCACGTACACAGGTGGCAGCGGAGTACGGCATGGCCCATTTCAGTGACGACCGCAAAGGGAAGGATTACTGCATCTTCTTCAACTCGCAGTGGGCTCGTCTGCCTCAGGACCTCAACAAGGCAGTGAGTACTCAACTGCAGAGTAACCCGGCTTCTGTTTACAGGAGGCCTTCCTTTGTTCTTTTGTTGCCCCCTGATCCCCATTTCTATGGTTCAGTGAAATGAGAAGTTTCCCCATACATTTGAGTATAAATGTCAGCTTTACAGATGGCACCTGTGCTCTGTTGGCAGCCTGTGTCACAGTAAAGATGTCGACTAATAGGAATGACAACTACCTAGCGGAATAAACTATTATGATGGAAGTAAAGGCATTTATTTGAGTTGCTATGTATTTTTTTCACCTGGCGATTAATTGGAGTGTGGCATCACTGTAGTCCCCCCCCTCCAAATCCCTATTTTTATGGGTAAATAAAATGAATAAGCTTCTGTGAGCATATCTTTTTAAACTGCAGCGCAAATGTCAGCTTTACAGATGCCACTTCTGCTCTGTCGGTGGTGTATGTCATGGTAAAGTAAGTTACAACTATCTAATGGCCCCACTTATTTTTTTCCCCATCCGGTGGAAATATTTTTTTATTGGGGGGGAGGGCATGGCATCCATCTGAAAGGTGATGTCCCAAAGATCAAAGCACTTAACAAGTGACCAATCAGATTTCATCTCTATGCTGCAAAATTACACGATATACGGGGGATTGCTATGAAGAAGTGAAATGTAACACCAGCGTTGCCCGCGTACTTGCAGTCGCATCTCCAGCTCTACGACCTGACCAATTCCGTCCTGTGCTCGCCTGCCGACGTCCCAGAGGGAGGCTTCCCCAACCGCATCGCCATGGTGATGAGGGGCAACTGCACCTTCTACGAGAAAGTCCGCCTGGCCCAGATGAACGGTGCAAAGGGCCTTCTCATTGTCAGCAAGGACAGACTGGTAACCTCGATCAGATTGAAGGATTCCCATTGAATGTGCTGTCTGGCAATTTGTTTTGTTTTCATTTCAGACGCCGCCAGCGGGAAACAAAACTCAGTACGAGGAGATTGACATCCCTGTCGCGCTGCTCAGCTTCTCTGACATGCTGGAGATAAGCAAGGTGAGAGCCTGACTCCTGTCATGCATCACTGCAACAAACACAGAAAAATGCCTACTTTGAGGCCAAAAATACATATTTTGTAACTTTGTCAAAATGAAGACCACATGCTTAAGAATGCGATTCCTTTCAGCCAATTTGCTAAGAAACATTTATTTCGCACAAGTCTTAAAAGCAAAAAAACTTTTACGTTTTTTAAAAATTGTAAAGAGTAAGGAACCACAAAATATAAAAATGGATGCCACACTCACTTCACCACAAGGTAGAATTTTTAATTAAGTAAAACTAGAGCAAAATGTTTCTTCAAGTTCGTTTTTCGCACTTTTCAAATGACGCCTGATTGTCACCCCTGACAACTCGTGTTTTCTTGTGGCAGACGTTCAGCAAGGGCAGGCTGGTGGCCATGTACGCCCCAAATGAGCCAGTGCTGGACTACAACATGGTCATCATCTTTCTCATGGCTGTGGGAACTGTTGCCGTCGGTGGCCACTGGGCTGGCAGCAAGGACCGCAAGAAGTAAGTATGGATGCTGGAAGGCTCATAATAACGACAGAAAATGGTCTGTATTACATTACAGCACATCGTAGCAATCCCCATTAAGCACTGGTGCGTGGTCCATTTCAGTAAATAAACACCGCATCTCAATCAAATGCCATCAAAGGATGTTTTTGTCACGTTCTGTAATCGCAGCTTTGCTCTTGCCGAAGTTCACACATGCACTTTCTGAAGGTGGGTCAACTACTTGGGGAAAAAAATGCCAAATGCCACATCTCAAATTGACGCCTATTAAGAAATTTAAAATGTTACAGGTGACCTCCTCTCTAATAGAGGTCAAGTACCAATTAATCATTGGGCAAATGCGCAGACCTCTTTAAAAATGAACGCCGCACCTAAAGGGTTTTTTTCCGAATCTTTGGCACATTCTGTGAGCTCACCCTTTCTCTTAGTGAAGAGACGACATGTTCTTTGCAGTTTTTCAAAGCACTGAATTAATAGACGCCTCATTTTTTTCCAAACAAAGTGTTTTTTAAATCCTCTGAAGAAAGATCATCACAGATGCCCAATATTTGATATAGTGGAGGAAAGCCCTGAAAACAACAGCGGCCTCTGCTCTCAGACACAGAGCCCCATTGAATCGTTTGGCAGGTCCGCGGTCCACTTGAATAAATAAACTAGGGCTGCAGCTATCAAATATTTTAGCATTCGAGTATCCTACTAAAAATGTTAACAAATTGAGTATTCATATACATTAAAATTTTGCTTGGGTAAAGACAAATTATGAATGAACAAGAAATAAAAAGCCATTTCACTTAAAAATGTTTTTTTTTTTATTAAATCAACTTTTACTTCTTAGTCACATTGAGCAGCAAACTTTTTTTGTCTAGAAATATTTTCAGTGAGGAACGAAAACTTCTGAATTTCAGTTTAAACTTAATATTTCTTGTATAAAAAAACATAAGGTATTAATTAAAAAAGGCATAAGGAGCCTGTTTTGCAACTGCATTTGAGGGTCTGACATAATACAGTAGGTTCGTGGCTGTGCATTTCTTATCTTAGAACAGACTAAACTAAAATGAAGATACCTCAATAGGAAACAAATATTACCTTCACATTTTTCACAAACATTTCCTCTCGCAATCTTTTTTCTTCCCACCTAAGGTACATGATTCAAAATGTAGCCACTTGCAGATACGATGTAAGCTCACTGGCAATAATATATAACATGCCGTAATGTATTCAGGGTGCTTGTTAAGCACTGTGAGATGTGTCTCAGCTTGACAATGAACTCTTTCCTGCCATGACATGCAGCTACTGTATATACCACAATAGTACTGTAATACCCTGGGAATTGGTCAAGGAGGAATGGAGTCGCCAATGCACTTTCAGTCGCTTTAGTGACCTCTCGGCAACACAAGAACATCACAAACTTACGAGCTGCTGTCGGCCACAACTCATGGCAACAGCATCTTATCCAAAATTGACATTTCCTTACGCTTACGTCACACTACTCGCCCTCTTAAAGGCGTACACACATAATTACAGATCCAATATCAAACTCAACAAACTAGGACGGCTGGCAGTGAATAAGTTAAATAAGCGGATCCGCGAGGCAGAGAAATTTCCTTGAGCACTTTTTGTGTTCAAAGTACTTGAAACATTCGAGTATTCGTTACAGCCCTAAAATTAACGCCGCACCTCAAACAGATGGCCCACAGCCGCCCCGTAATAAATAGCTTCAGCACATCCTGTGAACTTAGCTTTGCTGTTGGTGAAGTTGACGGATGCACTTTATATTCGCTGAAGGTGTGCCATCCACTAGAATAAATAAGCACCACTCCTCAAATAGAACTCTCCCCCATAATAAATACCTTCCTTGAACACAGGCGCTACATGAAGCACAAGCGCGATGACGGGGCGGACAAGCAGGATGAGGAGACGCTGGATGTGACGCCCATCATGATCTGCGTGTTCGTGGTCATGTGCTGCAGCATGCTGGTGCTGCTCTATTTCTTCTACGACAGCCTGGGTAACATACACACACACTCGGGAGACGTCATTAAGTATATCAAAATAGTCGTTTCGTACACAGTGTTTTTCCTCTGGTTACAGCCATTTGGGTCATAGCCATTTTCTGCCTGGCGTCGTCCGTGGGCCTCTACAGCTGCCTTTGGCCTTTTGTGCGCCGTCTTCCTTTCTGCAAGTGCAGGTGAGGCGCTCGGCGCCAAGTTCCAAACAAATACAGTAAACCCTTGCCATTTGTCGGGGTTCTGGAGCAAAACCCGACATGAATAATACCCCCCCCCCCCCCCCCCCCCACAAAAAAAAGCAATTTAAACTGTAAATATAAACCAAACTATGATCTTAAAACAACTGAATATAATTTCAAACTTATCTTACATTACATTACACACAAATGGCTTACAGATTTTCGCAACCTGTACAAATACCAACAATTTTTCTATTTGGGATTTATTATGTTTTTGACTCAGTGATGCATAGATACTCTAGTTTTTCAAAAAGACTTCAAGTATATTGCAAACGGCTACATCTTTGGTTGGGCATTTAGTGTACCTCACATTGAGCAGCTCGCCATTACCAGCTTTTTGCAATTTCTCTGCATCATCATGAAGTTTACCACCCTTCTTTATACGCCGTCAACTTCACAAGGAGCCTCGCCTGCCAGTCGGACCTCTGCTGGAATCTTTTCATCACGCAGCTGTTTGCTGTCAAGCTGGCAGGCTATCAGCAGGTGGCCAATGCCAGCTATTTCTCCGCAATCAGTTTGAGAGAGAGAGAGAGCACAAAAATATGGGGATAGGCATGATTTGGAAGTTTTTCAGCAAATAGTTATGAAGTTTCTACAGAATAATTTGCAAGCAGCTGGTAGTCACAAATTGTGAATCAGTGACGGTTCACTATCCACTGTTGTAAGACTTTCCCCCCCACCCCCTTTTTTCTCCACACGTAGGATTCCAGAGAACAACCTTCCCTACTTGCACAAGCGTCCTCAGGTGCGCGCCCTGCTGCTGTCGGTGCTTTGTGTGGGCGTCAGTGTCACCTGGATGGTGTTTCGCAACGAGGACCAGTGAGTGGCCAGACTTGATCCTGCAAAATCGCTGCATTTATCTAACTTGCTGACGCATCCATAGGTCTCTTCCACAAAGAGATTCCGCAAATCAGTCATGTCAGCATCGTAACAGAAAATGCTACGTTTATCCACCTTTGGCGTTGACGGTACATTGAACCAGGCGAAGGCAGGATGTTTCCACAACTGAGTGCGCTTTCACACAGCAATATGGCATCCTGCAATCAAATAACTAGATGCTTTCAGTGTCTTGTATGACATAAAATACTGGTCAGAAAAAGTGAGGGTCGGGTATTAAAACTTCACTTCCTTTTGCTAGTATTACAGCTCTATTACCTCAGAAGGTGGAAAATTCCCAGGCGGCCCTGCCATTCATTGTCGGTGCCATTTATACAGAACAGCAACACAGGAAAAAAAAGTGAGGGCAAAAATTTTACCTTTTGCAGACAGTGTGAAAGGAGCTGCACCTATCAAATATTTTTGGAACCAGATAACATCAGTTATCCCATCGAATAATTGGATGAAACTTGATTTTGCATTATTAAACAACAATAGCAACACAATCAAATGAAGTGCATGTCAGGGGCAGGTATTTTTTTTGTCCACTTGGGGTAAGATTAAGCCGTGTGGAAAAATGATACGTGTGAAGCGTCGAGGCAGAGATTTTGCATAGACCTTTTTTGTGATCCAATTATTTTTGAGTTATTCGCGTTATCGTCTCAAACCTAGGATTATTCCTCTGATGATACTGTAGTTAGGTAATTTATCCGCTGTTGCCTTTTACATAGAACACGGCAAAGGCGGGGTTTAACTTGGCGAACGCCGACACAACAGTCTGGTTCTGTTTCGGTTCGAATACCACCTCAGAAGACATTGAACAGGAGGAACAAGTTGAGCTGGCAATTTTTCCATCTTCTTAAATGCCAGCACAGAAGTGTAAATCGCCAGGTTGACTTCATCCCCTGTATTCCGGGTTGGTGCTGGGGGTACAGAACAAAAAGTCAAAGGCTTTTTTTTTTTTTTTCCCCTGTGTGTGGTCCAGGTGGGCCTGGGTACTGCAGGACACCCTGGGGATCGCCTTCTGTCTTTACATGCTCAAGACTGTCAGGCTGCCAACATTTAAGGTACTATCACCATGAACATATCATAAAACTACTGTATTAACTTAAATTGAGCGATTTCTTAATTTCCCCAATGTCAGGCTTGCACTTTACTACTGACGGTGCTCTTCGTCTATGACGTCTTCTTCGTGTTTATCACGCCCTTCTTCACTAAGGTAGTTTTATATATGCCACCTCATTTCACATTCCCGACTCTTGACGTCATCCGTTCCCTTCTCTCCACAGAGTGGCGAGAGCATCATGGTGGAGGTAGCGGCAGGCCCCTCTGACTCGGCCACGCACGAAAAGGTGCGTGTGAGTTAGCGCCATGCTATCGGTACAAAAAAGGTTGATTCCGAACTCGATTTTGTTGGGGTGGTCCACAGCTTCCGATGGTGCTCAAAGTGCCGCGCTTGAACTCCTCGCCCCTTGCCCTGTGCGATCGACCCTTCTCCCTGCTGGGCTTCGGCGACGTCCTGGTGCCAGGTGATTACACGACCTTGAACAAACGTAGGCTGTAGACCTCCGCTAAGGCGCAACCTTTCACAAAAGTGACCCCCTCCCCCCCAATAAACAAAGAATTTACACATTTGTTAGTTAGTGGGCTAATTAAAGCTTGACAAATAATGACGTAAGACCTTTGTGCTGCGCTATTTTTTATGTTTTTACTTTGAGGTGAACTGTTCAGATGGTTTCGATTCCATACGAATCCAATTTGATTAATGACAAAGAATAAAAACTCAAATTGATTTATTTTAAGCAAACTGCAAATGTATTTGTTTTTTCAGTTCAAAATCAGTTTTTTTTATTAAAAACAAACCATGTATCCTTCTTGTTTTTTCCTTTTTTAAATTTTATCTGCAACAATTGGTTTTTTTTCATTGTGTCTTGGATAAAGAAACACGAATCGCCAATTTTTCTAAAGTAAAAAATGAATTATTTTACTTGATTTACTTGAAACATCCCAAATATCTCAATCTATTCTTTTTTTTAAATATATTGTTTGAAACAATTATTAGTTGGCTGTCAGATTTTAAACACTTTTCATTTTGGATTAAAAAAAACATTACCTAATTTTCTTTATTTTAAGCAAACAATTATTTGTCTTGGTTTTAAAAGAAAAAAGAAAAACAGTCACATATTAGATTTTTTCTTTGTGTTCTGATCAAAAAAATTTTCACAAATTTTTCACCAAAAAAAAAAAATGTATTGGTGGGTACCTAGGCGGGATGAAGGATTTGATTGGTGGTGATATTTGTACGGATAAATAAGGCCTCCAGTTTGTATGTTTCAAATGTAAAACTCAGTATCCACGGACACCTTACTATTGGTCTCTTATGGTTCTTTATTTTTCCAGGCCTGTTGGTGGTGTACTGCCACCGCTTTGACATTTTGATGCAATCCTCCAGAATCTACTTTGTGGCCTGTACAATAGGTACGTATCATACGATTAGTTTTTTTGTTTTGTTTTTTGACAGTCCCGTTTACCCCCGTTTAGCATACGGTGTGGGCCTGCTGATCACCTTCGTGGCGTTAGCCGTGATGCAGATGGGCCAGCCGGCCTTGCTCTACCTGGTGCCTTGCACTCTGCTCACCAGCCTGGCGGTGGCGCTGTGGCGCAGGGAGCTGCCTCAGTTCTGGACTGGCAGTGGATTTATGGTGAATACCAGTTTGATATGAGAGTCTGACAACAGAAAATACTTTTGATTTGAGGAGGGGGAAAAAAAGGTGTCTTAAATAGAATAAAATTAACGTTTTTAATTTTTATTTTATACATTCCAACTGCTTGTTTCTTTTCTGGGGGGCTCTATCTAGTCTGCTGCTGAGGGCTCAGCTGTCTGTCAGTGTCACTGCAGGTATTCTGTCTGCTTTGCTACTTCATACCAATGTTTTTTTTTTGGGAAGGGGTGGGTGGGTTGGGGGTCTGGTGGTGGTCTGAACTGCCATTTTGTCACTTTTTGAATGACCATGTTAGCAGGAGGGCAACTCTTTAGAAGTTCCCCCATACGCCCCTCTGTGTGTAGACAGGTAGAAATTAAACAGACTGTTTCACTTAATGACCGGGAACAGTTGACAGCTTGGCTTACTTTAGATAAAACAGCATTGACTTTGCCTGACATTAGCCTCAAGGCTAGATGGCGGTTAGCATGGTGGGAGTCAGCTGCCATTCCGGTCGTTAAAGTATCCTACATTTCCGAGGTGTTATGTCATACAAAAGCAACAATCAACCGATATCCATTGTAGGAATCTGTGTTACTTAAAAGTACTGAACTAAAATGTAAACATTGAAAATGGAGATACAGTATGTATGTATACTTGCCTAATTTAAAATAGCCTATTAAAAATTACATATTCAAGTGATTGACAAATAATTGGGGCATGGTGACAGCAATGCCATGAATTGGAGGTACATGCTTAACATGGGACAGCGATCTTATATAATAATACATTGTTAATTGTAAATAAAAATGTTGACTTTAAAAAGTATTTTTTAAAGTCACGGTTATTTTATTTTTGTCCCTCGCAGCCTGCCATAGCGCTTGCACCCATCAGGTGTACGCAAACAACGGGGCCGCAGCCCGAGGGGTCGCCGGCCGCCGACGCAGCCAATCAGAACGAAGAACCCGGTCTGCCTCAGGACACTTCCCTCGCCGAGAATGAGGAAAAGCTCAACTAAAAGTGGCGCGTGTCCACCTCAAGTTTATTTTCCACATTGTGTTGCTTTATATGGACATTAAAAGGGAAAAAGGAGCAGAGGCACTGCAATCTCGTTTATACCTCACCTTTAAAGGGAATCATAGACGGAAATATGTTTGCATTTCAGGCCCGTTACGCCCAAACGCTCACTCACAACGGCATTAGCTTGCATGCATCGTCGCTGTCCAACAAAAAGCGTGGATCTCCACATTTTAATTGCATTCAAAACCCAGAAAAACATTTGTTTTTCCAGGTAAAAAACATTTTTATTCCAGTATTAAAGATATTTTAAAAGTCTGGAAAAAAAGCCTGGATAGATTTATTTTCATTTGAAAACAAAATTTGAGTTGTTTTTAAATGAAAATGGAGTCAATAAGATTTTCGGGGCGGGGAAATCATCTTAATGTGTTTTTTTAATTTTTTTACATGAATTAGTCTTTTGAAGGGAATTGTTTTCTTTGTTTGAATGACAAACAAAATTTTGTGTGTGTATAATAACTTTTTTAAAACTTAACTGTTTTTTTCTTTCAGAAAAAAAACCCAATGGTAAATAAAAGAAACAAATTCGGTAATTAAAAAAGCTGTTTTCAGAATAAAAAAAAAAATGTAAAAGCAACATTGCGGGTTTCTTTTACTTTTTTAAAAATACAAAATACTGGGAATTTTTTTTTTAGCATAAACCACCCTCAGTTTTTTAAATGAGCTTTATCTGAAACAAAGAATAGTAGTTGTTTTTCCATATTTAAAATAACAATGAGGAACCGTGTGGATGCTATTTGTTGATCAGCCTTGATGAAATTCATGCGTCAAGTGACAAGATGCTGAGATCACTGTTGTCAACTGAGCCAAACTTTTTTTTAATTATGATTTTTTTAAAGGTTCCCTTTTCTCTATGCTACATCTATTTTTTTTCTTGTATTCGATGATGTGGATTCTCTCTCAAGTATTACAAATATAATCTATAGTGCAGATCTGAAATTGTATTGGTGGAGCAATAACATTTCAAAACAAAATAAAGAAGCAGCACTTTGGAAGCCCACAGAAGTCATTCAAGTTACAAGAGAGTCAAGTGACTTTGTATGAAACATTTGCACAACTCATGCTACACAAGTAAATTTCTGTGTTTTTAAATATATATTAGGTGTTATACTATGCTGTATAGGTTTTAAAACCAATGTACTCTTTAGTTTGGGAAGATGATGATTTGTTTTCAGTGCCTCTATTGAGGACAGCATAGAACAAAACATTGACTTTTGCAGTTGAGTAAATAAACAATATTTGCGGAAATATGTTCATTTAAATTGTGGACCTCTTTTTGTTTGGTTAGCCTTGCCTATGAGTTTTCCCAACACAATAAAGAGGCAACAAATCATTATTAGAAATATACATTTTTGTTGTTTTGCAGACAAAACAAGCCAACAAAAAGCATGATTAACAAAATACTTTTTTTTTGTTTAAGATTTAAAAGAAAAAAACATCCAAATGTCTAATAAAAAGGTGTGTGTGTGTGTATATATATATATACATATATATATATATATATATATATACGTATATATATATATATATATATATATATATATACATATACACGCACACAGGACCCCTCCTAAAGAATTGGAACGGCAAGGTCAATTCCTTTGTTTTTGTTGTATACTGAAGACATTTGTGTTTCAGATCAAAAGATGAATATGAGAATTACAGCTTTCATTTCATGGTATTTACATCGAGATGTGATAAACAACTCAGGGCAGAGCACCTTTTGTTTGAAGCCACCCACTTTTCAAGTTAGCAAAAGTCTTGGAACAGACATTAAATTAACTTAAAGTAAATAACATAATTTGGTGGCATAACCCTTGCAATAACTGCATCTAGCCTGCAACCCATTGACTTCACCAGACTGTTGCACTCTTCATTTGAAATGCTTTTCTAGGCCTTTACTGCAGCCTCTTTCAGTTCTTGTTTGTTTCTGGGGGTATCTCCCTTCAGTCTTCATTTTTCTGTAAACTGCCAGAAAAAATGTTTTTGTAGACTTCAGAATTCATTCTGCTGCTACCATCATGAGTTACATCAATAAAGACTAGTGAGCCCGATGTGTTGGCTGTATCGAGCCGTGATCAACTCTCACTATATGTATATATATATGTGTGTGTGTGTGTGTATATATATATATTTATATATATATTTTTTTTCATACAGAAAAAAAACAAAAAGCATTTCCATATTTTGTGATTTCTTTTATTTTCATTTGATGTTTTTCAGGTAAAATATAAAATAACTATTTTCAATTGTGTTTTGGATTTTAAAAATGCATTTCACAAAACAATTAACCACCAATATCATAAAAACCATAAATACCTATATTCTCCGTAAACTAATAGTTTAAGGCAAAATATTTCAATAGACTTTTGTTGTTTTTGTTTTAAAAGCAGTGCTTGTTCAGAACTCTTCTACAGGAGCTTCCACACACCGTTAAATTAAAAAGGTCATAAAATGTCACTCATTTGCAATAAAAAAAATACATTTGTCAAAAAAAAAAGTCTTTGGCAATGTAAGAACATCAATAACATGGAACGTCATATTTTTTCCAATGTGCAAAATGGCTCCTCTGTTTTCATTTTTTCCCCTCCTCATCGCATTTTTTTCCCCTTCACGCATAATGTTTTGATAAAAACACATTTGATTATTACCTCAAAGTGATGCAGTCTTTCCACTCCTCGGTTTATGGTGGCGTGAATTAAAGGAATATCACCTTCCCTGTCTGTTTCTCCAGGACTTCTTTGGGAAAAGGGGGCGGGGCCTCCACGCCGCTTCGGAAGTGCAGGGACTGTGACGTTTTCACGCTGCAGGCGTGTCCTGATGAGTTGGAGTCATCTAAGTGAAATACATAATGAGGAAAATGAGAGCGCCGCCAGGGGAGGATCCAGAGCCACTTTCAAGCGATGGCCAAATTACACAGTCTGAAACGCTTATCATGTAAAGAAAAGTCACATCCTCCTGGGGTGCGACACCTCTGCTCATGTCAGAGCCAAAAAGGAAAGCAGAGCTGGAACTGAGTTTTGCTCGAGCCACCGTTACGGGGGAACTTAATTTGAGCCTCTCTAAACTTTTGAATGGACAGGCCCAACAGTTCAGTTTCAGTAATTTTTGCTCAACTCGCTGTTCTCCAACAAGGAGCAAAATTAACATTTCCTAGGATGTCCACTTCTATGCCTTTCTGTGACTCTTCCAGTGTCTACTTTTGTTGCAACCTGGTGAAGATGCGCTGTGACACTAAGCTCAGTGACCACGTACGTCCCTCTGAGAAGGTCCAGTTTGAAAGCGTGGTACTGTATCAATTGTTCGGTGTCATCCTGTTCTCATGATGTCAAATGAATAAATTGGTCCATGTATCAAACACCAACTTTGACTTCCTCTCACATTACAAAAACATATGTTAGGTTCATTTAAGACTAAATCCTCTGTAGGTTTGATTGTGGGTGTGAATGCTTGTTTGTCAAAATGTGCACTGCAATTGACTGGCGACCAGTCCAGGGTGTACCCCGGCTCTCGCTCCAAAGGCTCCAGCTGCAACCCAAATGAGAACAAGTGCTGGACTATACTAAATGGATGGATATATAAAATAAGAATGACAATTTTTTTTAACCAGTAACTGCTGGCGAGCATCTTTTATTGTTGGTACCTGACTGGGAGGTGGCCATCAGACTCCCTCCTTCCTTCCCCGTCACTCGGATGGGCAGAATCTGGCTCACGTCGATGGAGGCTGCGAGTACAGAGATGTCACCCACGTAGACAGACAGATACACTGTAGATACTAAGCATAGAACGGTACTCGGTAAAACTGAGTACCATTCAACACTAGACAAAGCAGACAAGCTGAGGAAGATGATGATGATGATTACCTGCGCTGTGAGCCCTCTGGTGTGTCGCCTTCATGCGGAAGCCCCTCTCCTTGGCCTTGGAGAGGGTGGCCAGCTTAGTGGGGATCTGTTGCACCACGCCGGCCGCCTTGTGTACCTGGTTGGTGGTGCTGACCAGGTGCACGGGCAGCTCAGGCTTTGCCGCAGGAGGGACGCTCATGCTCTCCTTGCGCGGCGGGACTTTAGGTGGAGTCTCCTTGTTGGGGTCGCGGGCGCTGGCCAGCAGGATGTGCGGACGCGAGCTGCCGCCGTTCCCAACATTGGCGAGGCTGCCCCTGAACGACTGGTAATTAGACAGGTTGATGTACTGGGGAAGAAACATGTTGCACAGATCATTAGCACTCTGCTTTCTATGCTGGCCATTTGTTTTGTTTTCAGTATATATCAAATTTAATAAAATAAAATGATGGTCTTATTTTACTCCTCCAGTCCTCTTGACATCAAATTAGGCTGTATGTGGCCCCTGAACTTCAATTAGTATGACACCTCTGTCCTAGATGGTATTTTTGATTCATTTAAAAAAAAGGCTTTCCTTTCAAAAATCCAAATGACTGCAAAGTTTTTGACGGTCTCGTACGTTCTGAGTCAAATCAACTGCCCTATAGGTTAACAACGAGACACAAGATGGCGCTCAATGATTGCATTATTTTTTGGTTCAACTCACCGGGTCATCGTAGTTGCCGTGCCCTGCATTTACGGCCTCCATGTACTTCTTCAACTTGTCCTCGATACGTTCTTTCTCCTGATTCAGGCTTTCTTTTTCCCTCTCCACGGCTTTAGTGGTCTCCCTGAGGCGCTCCAGACCCTGCTGGTAGCTCTCCCACTGCCTCTCATGCTGCGCCTTCTCCTCTCTCAGCTTCTCTTCACGTCGGTCGCACTCTTCCTCCCGCCGGCTTAACTCGGCCTCCAGTGCCTCCATGTAGACGCCCTGGCGCTCGCGCTCCTTCTCCCAGCGTTGTTGCGCCTCGCGATGCTGCGCCTGCAGCTTGTGCAGGTTGGCCAGGTCCTCCTTGTGCTTCTCCAGGTTGCGCTGCTTCTCCTGTTCCAGCAAGGCGCTGCTGGAGGGCCGCGACGGTCTGCTGCCGTGCCACCGCAGAACGTGCTGGAGCTCGATCTGACTGTCTTGCTGGGCCACGATGACCTGGGTTGGAGAGATGTTAAAAATAATCATCGTCACACACAATTTGAATTGTAGTGGTGGGAAACCAGCTCACGACTTACTTGTAATGTATACAGTCCCTGGGCTAGCCCTATGACACGGTCATACACCTGCAGAGGAAATGAGAGTGATGTGAACTACAGCGCTACATTGGATTTACGAGTGATCCAACTCAAGTTTTTCGGAATATGAGCCGTCGCATGGCAGATTATTTTGTCGTGAGTTGCAAACAAACATTTGAGCTACAAACTTCACAGCAGGCAGTAGATGGGGAACAATTCCTAGTTGATGTTTATTGTAAAACTAAACATATGTAAAAAAGCATGTTAGTTTAATGCTAACAAACTATTCAAAATGCTATAAGCATGCTAACAAAACTAGAAATGTGATGGGAATTATAACCGTTTAAGCAATGGATATTTGGCAAAAAAAAAAAGGTGCAGCAACAAGGAGACTGACAATATAGGAAGACTCACTGGCATATATTGTTTATCCTCTGCAAAAAAACAACTAATAATTACTAAGCTCAGAAATAAACATTTGAAATATATCATTCTGTGCGTAATGAATGAATATACAAGTTTAACTTTTTGAATGGAATTACTGAAATAAATCCACTTTTTCATGATATTCTAATTATATGACCAGCACCTGTATAGTGAAACTGTGTTAAGGGAGCATTAAAACATGCCCTCGCGAAAGTGTAAACAGATGAAATTTTTACTTGCACACGCTGACAAAAGGGTTGCACATGCGCCCATTTTGGTCGCAGTCTCAAGCCCTGCCATCTTAAACCGAGAACCCCATAGCATATGAATTGCGCAGAAGGAAAAGTGTCACCTCTGCCTGGAAGCTGCTGTTGGGTGAAGCGAATGCGGGCATCAATGTGTCGTTGTCGGCCTTTGTGAGACAGCAAAAGGAAGGTTTCAGATGATGCATCAGTTGGCTGAACTAAGGTTTTTGTTAATGTCACTGACAGGTTGCTCCTGGCTCTCAGAGTAGTACGTAGTCTCCTGGAGTTGAGCATCGTCGGCCTCAACACCGCCGCTGCCGGACCACTCGGCTGCATCTCCTTCAGAGGACATGTGATCTAATCAACACAATGAAGAAATTGAATATCTGAAATCCATGCGGTGGTTACAGCAGAACCTCAACACTCCCAATTATGTTAGGCCCGCTAAGCCTAATATTTAGGAAAAAAAATATATAGGAAAAAAAAAAAAAAAAAACACCACAATGACAACAAATAAAAAACAAATAGGCTGTAAAGATCCATTGTTCTGTGATTATAGAGATTTAAAAAATATAATGCTATTGAGACAAAAAAACATCTTTACCAATCAAGTTACATGTTAAAGAAAACCCTCTTTAACATAACCTTATCAACTCTCTCATTCATTGAATTTTAAGTCAATCCATTCTCCACATGCTTTCTATAGGATTGTGGTCAGGGGATGACGGTGGCTGCACAATGAGTTTTTCCTCCCTCGTATGGTATTTTCTACAGCCTGGGTTGGTGTGGTGTCTTACATGATAATTATTTTTAGAGACATTTCTTAATGTGCCTTCATCAGATCAAACCCATTTGCTTTCTTGAGTCCTACACAAATTATTCAACAGGACAATGATTTTCTTAAAATCTTAGTGTTTTCATTCCTTTCGGAAGGCATTAGACTACTTTATGCTTTTAATCAGCAGAAAAACTGTTCTTTACCCCCATATCCTACATGCATTATAATTTAGAACACAGTGTAGACTGCTATATTAGCGTCTGCCGTTAGCCACTGGCAAGTTACATGGTGGATTTATTAGTCCAGTGTGCCCAACGCAGCTTACTTTTCATGTTTGCCGGGCCCCAGTGCTCAGCTCTCCTGTGTGACCTCCACTGTAACACATGATCGCCACCCGGGAGTTTACTGGGGTCTTTTTCTGTGTGGAAGAGCAGGTTTTGAAGGTTTTCCACTGTAGAAAGAAGTAAAAATAAATAAATAACCCCATCAGCATGAACTCATCTCAAAAGACAGACACATTTAGATTTTGCTCCTACCTTCGTGGATTGCTCCTTTGAGCAGTGTCTCACCCTGCTGGACGTCAGTGGTGTCTCCTCGCAGCAACAGCCCTCTTGAGGGGCTCTCTTTGCCGGTGATGTCCTCATACATGGCGCTGAAGATGTGTAGCTTCTCAGACAGGCACTGCTTGATGTGCTCGTCCCTAACCTTCAAACGCTCTAATCATTATAAAAAAAGAAAAAAGAAAATGGTATTTTCAAATAGTATGGTAACGCACAAAATGTCTTGACTCTTACCTTGATAGTCTTGCAATCTGCTCATCACCTCCTGGTAGAGTTTGTCCTCCTCCGAGCAACTGGAGCACAACGACATACAGTATTTATCACTCAGTCGTGTAGATGCCACATAATTGCAGTAAACGACTAAGAATAAGTTTTAGTCAAAAAAGGCCACAATAGACATTCAATGTACATTACATGTACAGTGGACCCCCGCATATTTACGGGTCAACATTCGCGGATTCATCTATTAGCAAATTTCTTTGGGGAAGCTATCCCCCGTTATTGGCAGAACCCTCTGTTTATTTGCAGTATTTTTTTGCTGATCCCCTGCTTATTCACATTTTTTTCCAAATGTAATTTTTTTTTCTGGGAGGGAAAAATATATATATTTATTTTTCCCACGCAATTATAATGAGCGTCAATTATTCACAGATTTTCACTATTTGCGGTACCTATCCTCTGCTAACAGCAGGGGTTCACTGTAACTGAGCTCTTTCTCTCTCTTCTTGGCAGTTATTCATAATAACCGCTACCTTGCACAATACAAATAAACCTTGCGACTAGAAATAATCAATCAATGCATTTCCGATAGGGCTTACTCATTTTGGTCATGTGTGAGATAGAGCCTATCGCAGCCAACTTTGGCTGAGAAGCGGGGTCCACTCTGAAGCGGACGGCAGTCAATCGCAGGGCACGTACAGACAACCAAGTATTCTCACCGGTTTATGGCATCCCGTATGCGGGCCATCCAGGCAACGCGCTCCTCCCTGGAGCCGGTGTGCAGCTCGTACATCTCGTACACCTCCTGCGGTGTGGAGGTACACGCGCAGATGAGGAACATGGCCTTGGTCGCGTGGGCCACCTCCCTCAGAATCAGGTTTTGAAGGGCAATCACTGGTGGTTTGTTATCCTGCGTGATAACACAGCAAGTCTGAGTGCTTTTTAAAGCTAAATTAACTAGATTTTTTTGAGGCAACACTCACCACAGCAGCGAAAAAAAACTTCTGATCTTTGTCTTGTAACAGAACAAGCATGTCTGATAGCAGCACAGCATGGATGTCTGCAGAAAATCATTTAAGTCACTGATTTTTCAACTCAGACGCGAGTCTAATATAGGTTACACTCGGAAATTCACTGCAAGCGCGTTCTCTACACTCCGGAACGCTCTAAATGAGGAGACAGAGCGGCCAGAGCGTCAGGCAGGACGAGATGTTTGCAGGCAGAACTGACACATTCAATATGGCGCACGCATTGACGTATCCCTGCCAATAGCCAACACGCTGGTTTTTTTTAATTCATAGAAAATGGAGCACCCGCTGCCTCTCTGAACACTGCACTCTCCGCAGTGAGAGCGTCAGATTGAATTTCCAAACATACTCTTGATAAGCTTTTTGTGCAAACTGATATCTTATCTCCATCCATCTGAAATGTTTGACATTTATGCAGTGACATTCGAATATGTAGCAAGACCGGTTGAGCCAAAGTGCTCTATATGCATGTACTAGTGCAACTCTAGAGACACTTCACAGGAGTTTGCATTAGCTGCGTAAAGTATGATAAATTTTAACCCACCAGTAACCTACAGCATTGCATGTTGACATCCTTAATTAAGAACTGCAATTCTTTTTTAAAAGCTATTTCAATGGCAACTGAAAATGCCATTTGTGGTACAGAATTTTAAGAAAAAGCTTGCATTATCTAGTCTAATAAATCTCGGGCTTGTCATGCCTTTCCAACGAAGCGTCTGGCTGCCATTTCCACTAAACTTCAAGTATTCCTCGCCAAATAATGAGCTACGAGCTGCCACAGATGCAATTACGCAGTTAAATTAGGGCCTATCACTCGCTCATGTGTCTGTGCACATCTCTTCTTTGCAGCTCCTCTCGCTAGCACAATGAATACATTAAGCTTTACACGATCAGGATTTTTGGGGCCGATCAGCGAGTTTAAAAAACCGATAACCGATCCGATCACAAGATGGAGGAATGTGTCTATTTAAATGACCTCTTCATTTACTGTATATACTCGTTTACTTAATTGCTAAAAAAAATATTTACAATAAATAATGTCTCTTTGTTCCTCTATTTATGCCAGTGAGGCATAGTGACAGACAGAACAAATGAATAGTCCTCTATTAGATGGCAGGAAGTAAATACAGTAATTAATGTATCCACTTTTTGTGGCATTTTTGTTCGTTGGTGTGCCGTGAGATTTTTCAATTGTAAAATATGTTCCTTGGCTCCATAAAGGTTGGAAATCACTGCTCTAGTCAGATCGTGTATCCTAATCAGTCAGGTCAAACCAACATTACATGACAGAAATAATGGGTGCTAACTTACTGTAATTAAATTACTTTATTTTTAATTAAATTACTTCACCCACACGACATGCATGATTCGACAGAACGGCGGCATGTTTACGTACAACCGTTCGTGCTAGCTTGCTAGGCTACATAAAGTTTTTGTTGCCTCCTTGCGAGCAGTTATCGTATTCAAAGCACGTGAACACACCTCAAGCCTTAAACGAACGTCCTCTCCTGTCCTGAGCACCGGTGACCACCAACACATGTTTTTCCCCATTTTGTCCTCACAAGATAGTCTGCGCAATCCACTCTTGTTGTCATCGCCACAGTAACGAGTGTATCCGGTCGCATTTGAGTTGACAAGATAAAGCCCAATGATCGTAAAAAATGGGGTGCAGTGGAATACAAGATTTTATTTCAGTAGTCTGACTTAGTGCAATCTTGAAAGAGCAAATTTGTCTTGTAGTCTGATCCAGGCATTACGTGTTGTCTGTCTCAGACGTGTTGTCTGTTCCACACTGCCAACATGTTTTTTTTTTTTTTTTCTTTTTAAATAACTTTATTGGCCGTCAGATATTTACAGGACTATGCCAAAAGACATGCGACAAGGTTATAAATAAACAAGCTTTTGGATTCAAATATACTGTGCATGATGGCGACGCAGAGTAAATGTCTTTTGAGGAGCCGATCAATGACATCATTGATCGGATCGGTGAATTATGACAAACCCGATCAGCATAAAATGCTAATTATCGGCCGATACTGATAAGGCCGATAAAATCGTTGTAAAGTCTAGAATACATAAAGGGGACGTATGGAAATTTGACTTTTTAATGGCTCGTATACAAATAACTGTGTCTGGAGTGCCAGCCCACCCATGAGGTAAGTGTTTTGTTATCTGATGTCTAAAACTGTTCCCACAAGAGATTTCCACCCTGAGTTTATAATAAGAATAAGTCAGATTTTAATTGCAAGAACCACCATTCATCACAGGAGTTAATTTGTAGACCCACACGTGATAGGTGAAAATCTGTGGAAAACACATTTGAATTTATTCTGGACAGTTTTAAAAAGGATTTCCAGTTGTAAAAGGGATTTCCAGTTGACGCTTTTCTATCGGCCAACCGAATCAATTGGATACAGGGTCTCACGTACTTCACCATACCACAACACCAGAGCCGTAAAGTGGTACAATATGGATTCCACACCATTTGGCAATGGGAATAATGTGAACCACACCAAACTGAAATAGAGATTGGTGTTTAAACCTTTGTGTCTGCCAGAAGACTTCCAGGTGAGCAGGCCTTCGTGCAGCAGCGTCCGGGCTCCCTGGATCAGATCCTCCCTTCGGATCAGCCGCCCGTCCTTCAGCCGGCCAACTGACTTTGGCTCCAGGCGCAAGCAGATTTCCCTGAGCCGGGAGGCCATCTCATAGTCTCTGACGTGCTCGTTCACCTGACAGATGGTGTCCTTGATGGCCGCCAAGCCATGTAGCAGAGACTCGTGCTCGTCGGTGCCGGCTGAAAGGAGCGGGAAATTCTGTTAGCGCAGGATAGCGTGTAAAACTATCTGCATTCTCATAATAATCCCATTAATGGTTTACCTTCAGTGCTCTGTATAAGTCGCTCCACCAGGACAGGGTACTTTGTGATACGCTGCGTCACCAGCAGAAAACACTCAGGGATGCCCAACCTTCTCACCAGGGCCAGCTGACCAATTTTCTGGTAGAAGACACAAATTTAATAGTAGTAAAGAACCTACTGTACACATACAGGGTGTGCACTTTACACACATTTATTAACAGGTATGTTTCAATGTAGAATACATATGTACCTCGTACATACGTACTCTACCTCCTGTATTCTATATTGAAACACCTGTTAATAAAAATATAACTACAGTGCCTTAACAACCCCCCTGGATTATGCTTTTTTTCCACAATTTTAATCTCAATAACATGCTTCATCAAAATACCTCAAGAATCAAGAATTACATCACCCTTTTGTTTCAGTCTTGCTCGACTCAGCCTGCTTTCAGGAGGCGGTTCTGTCTCATGCAAATGAACTACCGCTCACCCTCTACTGTGGGGCAAATGCCGCGTACGGCTTCCATTACGCGGAGCTCGGGGGGGCTGCGAATAGGCTAATGCCGATTAGTACCCCATTGTGTGAGGGTGAAAAAGGTCTGCTAAATTGCACTTGTGAAATTAGTCTCGCGATCCATGTATGCAGCACATGCACCAGACAAGTTGCCAAACAAATGCCGCTTACCAGAAGCAATTGGTGATAATGCTGTTAGCCTCAAAATAGTGGTTAGTTACTCAACTGGAGATGGGAAAGGGTTTTGGGGAATAATACTAAACAATATTATATTAATTGTATATTATGAGTCATGTCAAGTCAAACTGAAGTTAAAAACCAAATGAAATTGAGAACTGAAGCATAGATATACTGTAGATAAACATTGATGAAAACAACATTGTGGTGTAGCAACACAACAAGGGTCTATTGTTACTCTGTGCCAACACTGCAGCTCTGCTTAGCTTTTGGCTTTGACATGACAGTGCTATCGTGTCGTCTGGCCGTTGCTTGAAAGGGGCTCTGGATCTTGGCCCAGCCTAGTCTTGGACAGAGGAACTCTGTGTGTGGGCGGCAGGCACGCCAGAGACTATTTTCCTAAATATGACCCTTTTTTAACATGTTTTGTATTTCATTATTTGCAGCAGTAAACTGATCCGTCTGTTGGCTCCCAGCCCAGATATGTCAGACAACTCATTCTGCCGCCTCTCAGGTTTCAACGCTGGGCCAAGGGTTAGCGTCTCACATACCTTCATGAGGCTTTGAAGCTTCTTGTTGCTCTGCAGCTGCTCCTTGTACACGGTGACAGCTTCGGTGTGATGACTGCAGAAAACGCTGTACCACTCCTTCATTTTTTCACCCACGCTGCCAGAAAACTACCACAGGTAAAAAAAGGAAAGATAAACACTTTCCTTGGTATTTTTGCCATTTTAAATTATTTTAAATGATGATAAAAAAATTGTTAAAACAAATAAAATGTAAAAAACACATTGATTGGTATTTCATTACATCTATAATTAAAAACAAATGAATGCAATAATAAATAACTGACTGGAATTTTTTTTAAATCAAAAGTAACATTAAAAATAAAAATGTCTTGCAATTTTTAGCATCTTAATTTTTAAATGTTATCCAAGTATTTAAAATAAAAGAACATATGAATAAATAATAAAACATTTAATAAATAAATACAAATACATTAAAATGCCATTTAAAATGTAAAAATTATAGAAATAAATATAATAAAAAAATATACAGTTCAAATAAATACAAATTGAAAAGTACAAAAAAAAGAAAAAAACATTCCCTGGAATTTTTGGTATAGAAATTATTAAAAAAATATCAAATTAAATACAGTATGTGAAAAAGACATTTATGAAAAAAAGATTGTGAGCCATTCAAAGTCTATTCTACCTGCGACATGAGTATGTCCCCCAGCTCTGTGATCTGGTAGCTGTTGGGACTGCCCTCCTCTTGACTCTGACTTTGGCGGAGCTTGAGGCAGTTGAGAAAGTGCTTGTGCAGCGTAAGCAGGGCGTCCACGCCGGGGAACAGTGTCCCCACCTTGTCGTCATCCAGCAACAGGGACTGCCGCAGCTCGTGGATGTAGACGTGCCGGAGAATCTTCAATGTGCGCACGTGGTGCATCTCTGTCTGGATCAGCTCTGGCAAATTAAGAAAAAATAATAAGTCACACTGAAATAAGAGGACTAATATGACATTTAAAATGTATGTTAACTAAATAAAAAAATCATATTGAAAAATGCATCCATTTTACGATTTGGTATATTAAGGCCACACAGGAAAAAAACTAGTTCTACTACTTACAAATATTAAGTTGGAAAAAAAAAAAAAAAAAAAGAAAAGTAAAAAGTATTAATGTTATGTGGGTAATATTTGAAATTTCACATCACATTTAAAATTTTATTTTGCAACATCGCATTTTTCCATCAGAATTTTAAAATAAAAAATATAATACAACTTAATTTTCATAGAATTTAAAAACTTTCCTCGAAAAAAACAAAGGCTTCATTCTTTATTCAACAACAAAAAAAGGCTATATTCTCAATGTTCTGAGTTTTTCCTTGAGAAAAAACAATTCTCCACCCCAATTAAAAGAGAGTTTATTCTTGTAATATGAATTTTTAAATCTAGAAAAAAATGTAGACCTTTTACCTGGAAAACAATACTAAATAATAATTCATTATTTCATATTTTGACGGAATTTTTTTTTTTTTTTAAAACCTTTTATACTGATTGAAAACGTTCTTGCAAATGACATGTCTTCCTCGAAAAGAAATGAGAAAAATATGAATTTACACAAAAAATACAAATTATCATAACATTCTGACTGTTTCATTGAAAAACAACAACTTTTTATCCTTAAAAAAATAATACGACTTTACGCTTAAGATTATGACTGGAATATTACGAGAATTGAGTAAATCATTGTTTTTTCCTCCAATTTTTTCCCCATAAAAAACTACAATGCAAGGCTGACTGGTGAAGGTCAGGTATTATTTAAGGATACATTGAATCAGAATCATCTTTATTTTGCCAATTATGTCCAAAAAACACAAGGAATTTGTCTCCGGTAGTTGGAGCCGCTCTAGTACGACAACAGACAGTCAATTGACAGAGAACACTTTTGAGACATAAAGACATTGAGAAAAACAGTCACTGAGCAATAAAGGGTTGCTAGTTATCTGGTAATGCCGGTACATGTTTGTTTATTTTTTGCGTGTGTGTTTTTTGACAATTGTGCAAAGCAATGCAGAGTCCTCTATCACTTAGAGCAGTTTGAATGACTAATATAGCAATAGTCCGGTGCAATGACCATTGTGCAAAGGGTGCCGAGACTTCAAGGAGTGTGTGCAGTTTAAAGTGACTAGTAGCGTGATAATCTGGAACAATGTTGATTATGCAAATGTTGCAGATACTCCTCAATCAGTGTGCAAGTGGTGCAGATGCTACTCTGGCATGAGTGGCCAGTATTGGTCAACAACAGATATGCAAATAGTCCAGCGTGGCGAGACTACTACAGTGAGTGCACGAGTAACGTATAATGTGCCCGACAGAAATGTGACAACAAACTTAAGACAAAAAAATTGGCAGTATGTTGCATTGGAATTGTAGGTTAGCTGTTTAAGAAGTTGATTGCAAGAGGGAAGAACCTGTTGGAAGGTCTGCTAGTTCTGATTTGCATTTTTCAGTAGCGGTAAGTCCTCAAGGGTGGGTAGGGGGGTGCCGACAATCTGCACAATTTAGAGTGGTATAGTTCCGCGCAGACCGTAATACCCTGGCACTTCAGTTTACTGCATTCAACACAACACTTACTGCGACACTACAATCTTTGTAGTCAGAGGCTGTTCTTTTAAGAAAACATTAGACATAATTACTACTGTGTAACTACAAGCACCGTCAACTTTATGTAATTTTCAATTATCATAAGTGATGAAAAGATAAATGGCACAGTAGTCACTGCTTCTGGAACAGCACACATGTATTCCCAGTTTAGATAAGGTGGTACGGTGTTAGGATATTAAGCGTACCGTAGATGACATCCTGTCTTTTAACAGCCTCCCGGTCCAGAGTTCTCAGGTAGTCCGGGTCGGCCGCCGCACTCCAAGACTCGGCCTCCAAGCTCTGACCGTCGCACTCCAGCCCGCCTCGCAGCAAAGAGTAATGGCCATCTGGAGGATACACACTGACACTCACTAGGGGTATGACGTGCATCCTCCCCTATTTTGCATTCTAAAAAAAGACTCATTTAATGTTAAGTAGGACTCCTGATATAGTGTTGTTTTGTTCACGAACGTTTCGTTTAAAAGAACAAATCTTTTCAGTGAATGTAATGAGCTGAATTATTTTACATATATATACGTATACATACATACATATATGTATATATATATATATATATACACACACATATGTGTATATATGTATATATATATATACACATACATACATATGTGTATATATATATATATATATATATATATATATATATATATATATATACATATATATATATATATACATACATATGTGTATATATGTGTATATATGTATATATATATATATACATATATGTATGCACGCCACCACAGCCGGTCCATCAGAAAAATGCCGACTCCTAACCGGTCCCCGGTGCAAAGAAGGTTGGGAAACACTGTTTTAGACTACTCTGCTGCATTTTAGTGCTCATTATGTATTGGACTATTTTGCTGTATTTTTTTATTTCTTTGCTCAACTTGTATTTCTTAATTTTATTTTATATTCTTTTAAACCTGTAACATGACCTTGAGTGAAAGGCACCCGAAATAACATGCAATATTATTATTAAATTAAAAACAGTCATGCTTTCCAAATCCAACAAAGAGTTCCCCCCCCCCAAAAAAGACACTTTGTCATCCCAGTGCCAAAAAGGAGCTAACCATCCAGGTTGATGGGCTCAGCCAGGGAAACGGCATCCTCAATGACGAGCCTCCCCCACAAGCCTTCCACCTCATCCATCCGTGCTGGACCGGATCTATTTGTGGGGAGATGGGAAATGTTAAACTACTAACATTGCTAAAAGGGGATCGCCCAACACATTTTAAAAAGCTGTTCAAAGTTCACACATAACCTGGCTTAAGACTTCCCACAATTAACTTGCGTTTGTTTCGTCACCAGTTTGTGTGGGATGTGAAATGTGTGTAAAGTATGAGGAGAAACCAGTTGATCAGTCACGGCTACCGGCACACCTGAAGCTTGTTGTAGTGTCCTTGTACGAGGATGAACCGGGCTGAGCTTTGTCTTTGGTGGGGGTGACTGTCATGCCTGGAACCCAGAAGAAGCCAGGGATGCCATTGGGAACACTGAGCAAGAAAAAAATGAAAAAGAAAACAACTTCAAATACCGCAAATAGTGCTTATTTACTCAACCTCGTTATCTTACAATTTATGTTAAGTGAAACTGGAGTCTACTAAAACCAAATCAAATGGCGAAATGCAGCAAAATGGCAAGACGCGAGGCAGACACTGTAGATAAACGTGGACGCACATAACACTGTGGAGCAACCAAATGTTGAGAGTCTAATGGAACACCATTCGTCTCCACATAACGTGATGATGATATCTACTCTACGACATGCGTCAAACCTCCACACTTTAATTAGTCTGAGAGACTGTTTATGCAGTTCAAATTGGGCTCAGGTCAACACTTTATCATCCGTCGAAGAAGTGAGAGTAGTACATTGTTTTTTGTTTTCTTTTCTGATGGGAAAAGGGAGGCGTCTATTTGAGGAAGGGCTTCATTTGTTTTAAGTGAATTGAGGTGTCCATAAAAAGAACAGCAGTTACTGGAGGAAATACAGCATGTTGGGTCTTATCAATGAAAATAATTCAAAATTTCAAGATGCAAGAATTTAGAAACAGACCCTCACGCCCCTTCATCGAAGTTTGAGACCATTTTCTGCCTACAATTTGTTAGCCTAGTTTCATAATTGCCAGTCGTTTTTAATTTACTGTGACAATATCAACAAAAAACTAACAATGTGCTTGCCCAAAATGTGTGTTCATTTGTAATTTGTCAAGGTAATCCGCAAAAGTTGAATCAAGGAAACTACCCTCTTCTTACAGATGATTTTTTTGTGTTTTTCTGTTTTGTTTTCAGAAAACATTTACAAATGACTCGGCAATTATGCTATTAGGCTAAAGAGATGGAAGTCTTCACAATTTTGGTATACCTGCTACTAATTTGGGTTCATTTAGGGGACTAGTGAAGAGTTCATCAAAGTACAGGCCCTGGAATTCACCCAAAATGGCTGCTTCAAAACGCAATTGCCGTTTTTATGTTCAATTTCGTGTATGGGTCCTTAAGCCTTTTTCATGCCTCCAGTTATGATTAACGTGCACACCATTTTGCATCTATTGATGAAACTCATGTTGGGGCAAATTTGTTTTTGCTTTCCAGGTGACACTATTGAGTGAATTTTGCGCAGCGGTGTACTCAATTTTGTTGCCAGGGCAGCAGTTTAAGCATTAATGGTTAATCACGGAGTTGTTTTCAGGGGACAGTAAATTTACACTGCGATCCAAGCCGTACACTGACGACAATGCAGCAGTGTCATTTCTTCAGTGCTGGTTAGCAATGCGATTTAAAATCGGCTCAGAGGCGAACAAAAGTTATCTCAGTGTCGGTCGGCCATCTGCCTCAAGCGGTCGCTTGAACCCAGAGAGATAACAAGAGAGCAGGGGTTGAATAATTTAGAGTCACGTCAATGTGTTGACACGGCAGCTCCCTGCAAAAGGGAGACAAGAGCAGAGCGCTCAAATCCAAACAACGCGGCGTAACGCAAAATCAGCGACCTGCCAAGAGCTCAGGTCCGACCAGCTTTCCAGCAAACACTGGAAAACGCCGCGAGGGCGCAGATGTGACAGCGGCTCCGCAGTCGTCTTTTATCTGCTCATACCTGACGAGGGCGCGGCGTGCACATCTTAATGTCTTCATAATGAGCGCATGGCAGCCATTTGAAGTGACATCAAAGTCACCTACAACGCCACATGTCGTGGCCGCCAACTCGAAGATGTTCCACTTTCAGCATGGTTGATCATCATGCTGATCTCGAAAGCAAGACGCTACAAGCCCTTGAGGTAGTATCAGGCTATTCGGAGCCCAGAAAAATCAACAGTAGTTCAAAGGCAGACGCACCTCAAACGCAAACACACATTTTGATTTATGCTTTCTGTGTCTTTATGACTCGTACAGCTTCTTCAATTTTGGGGGGAAAATATGCCTCTAAAGAAACACAAACAGTTAAAAGCGCTAAGATTAATTTGCTCCTTAAAAACAATGAAACTGTTCTCAGATAAAATGAACCAAATTAATTAAAGATTTTTAAAAAATGAAATAGTGAAGCCACCTTCAAATGAAATACAAACAAATTACAAAATAAAAATAAATAAGTAAATAAAACAAAAAATAGTGAAGAAATTCTTCATTGATATTAAATTACATTACAAAATATAAATAAAAAATAACAGTAAAGCTAACGTTATATCCAAAACAACACACAAGAAAACAATTTAAAAAAGGTGCAGCCATCCTTGAATAACACAAAAACTTGATTAAAAATGGTAAAAGGTCTCTTTAAATAAAATACATGAATAAATGAAATGTATAAAAAAATAATGAAGCCATCCTCAAACAAATTAATAATAAAAAAGACGAAATATAGTAGTTATGCTGCCTTAAATTAAATAAAAGAAAACAAATGGAATTAAAAATGGTGAACTCATCCCCTAACAAATTAATTTTAAAAACACAATTTAGTAAAAACAGTAAAGTCCCCCTAAGAATGAAATGAATGCATACAGATAATTAAAATTAAAAATAGTGAAGCCATCCTGCAGGAAAAAAATCTCTTAAAAACATCAACTCAACAGTGACGGCCATTCTCAAAGAAATGAGTGAATCAAAAAATGCAAAACTGTATACATTAAATAGAATTAAAAAACAGTGAAGCCAGCCCCCAAAGGAAATACATCACAAAAATAAATGAAATATTACTAAAAAAGAACGGATTTTATGATAATAAAGGCGATATTGTATATATTTTGGTTAAAATAAAGTCGCAATATTATGAGAAAAAGCTTCTTAAGCTGCTTAAAGTTCCTCAGTGAAGTACATGAGAGCTTTTGACCCTGTATCACATTTGTGGCGTTGGGGTCTCCCCCTTTAACACCGTTGTCGTGAGGGGGCGGCCAGTCGGCCACACCTCAAAAGCGGCGTGAAATACAGGTCATTCCCCCACAAAAACAACACAACACACAGAACTAGAACAGCGAGTCTGCCAGGTGGCCCGCTGCAGAGCGCACATGGCAAACACTGCACTGTACGCACAACTCAGGACAAAAAGCTGTTTCTCGGGTTCCACTTGTCACCTTAAATGTGTCCATTCACACTGTTTGTTCACGAGTAGAAAGTGGCAGAGGTTTTAAATTCGGTGACATAAATGCATGATTCCATCAGCTCACTAACCAAGATAAAGTGGATATAAGAAGTCTATACACCCCGCTTCAAATGCCAGGTTTCTGTGCTATAATTCATATGGAGCCCTTTTCCAGCTGACTTTGGGCGAGAGGGGGGTGTATAAACATATCGACAAACAACTATTCGCCCTCACACCTGTGGTACCCACACAGGCATGGGGAGAACATGCACACTTCAATCAAGAAGGTCGGAGCCCGGAATTGAAACCATGACCTCTGAACTGTGAGGACGTTGTGCTAACCAGGCGGCTGCCCAGGTTGAATGAATAAATACATAAATAAAGAACCTGTAATTGCAATAAATTTCTGCAGTGCTCAATGTTACTGTCAGCCTCCCTGACTAGTTTGTGTTCTGTTTTTTTTTTTATTTTTTATTTTTTAAACCAAGTTCAGACGGATGTCCAGTTCTGGGTAATGACACCGTTGTGCCATATTTTGTCTTCACTTTGTTCTTTAATCCCTTGGAAAATCTTTTGTACGCTTCTCGTGACTGATACCTTTAAACAATGAGATCGCTCGAATACTATGAAAGTGCTCTGCGGACCATGGCTTGTGCTGTAAGATGTGACTACAAAAATGTCAGGGAAAAGCCTCCTAGAACAGCAAGACTTTATTTGGGGTTAATCAGAGGCACTAATTGGTGCTGTGTGTGAGCTGACTCCCATTTAATATGAGTTTGAATGTGAATGGTTAATTTTGAACACAGTCACATCCTCAGTTCAAAGAGGGTGTGAACACTTGTACAAGCACATTACAGCAGTTTATATATTTAAAAAAAAAATTGAGTTGTATAGTTTATTGGTCATTAAATATGTAAAAGTTTTAAAATGATTTATCTTGGTCTCTTTTTACACAAATACTAGAAAACAAAATTAAAATATGAAAAAATACATGACTATTATATTAAACGATTACAAAACTATTTCATAAAAACATCAATATTAGATGAAAAAGAAACAATTATTAAAATGTTTGAATTAATTTTTTGAAAATACCAGTATTATTCTGTATTACATTAGACAAAAACACAGATAAAAAATAAATGACAAAAGAAATATAAAATATTACAAAATAATACAAAGATGATGAAAAAAAAAAGATAAAACAATGACAAACATACTAAACAAATATACACTGAACAATTTGTGCATCTTCTTCCTCTTCATCTCTTTCTCCTCTTATATCTTCTCTGGTTCCCATCATCTTTTTTGTCCGTTTGTTTGCTGTTGTGGCACAACTACTACTCGCAGACACGCCAAATACACTATTAACCATAACGACAATTTCAAACATCGGCAATACTAACTAACCAACAAACGTCAGTTTCATCCCTACTCAGTACTATGCAGGGCAGTTACTTGCACACCAATTTAACTACAACCACATCATTACTACGACACTTAATAATAGTAGTCTTTGATGATGTCAATCAAAGTTGAACACAATATTATTTGGCAACGTTTTTTATAGAGACAACTCTTGTAGCTAATATAGTAGCCAGCCAGTGTGCATGAGAATCAGAAACTTCAGCCATATCCAGACATGTCTAGACAAGTCCCACCATTTCATATCCTCAGTATTTTGACACTTTTATCTATTTTTTATTTTTTTTACATCGGCACAACTATAGAAACTACATTGGACTAGTGCAATGAAATGTTCAAACTACGATAATGTTGTTTCCCCCCCCCATAAACACTGAAGTTCACTACTCTACTTTATTTTAATGTCGGTCATGATGGTGGTACTTGAAGAGCCGAGTATTTTTAATGTGGTGGTGCGACCTGTTCGTTTATCATCTAATTTAGGACTTTAAAGTCAATTGCTACTTTTTTGTACAACTTTTCTCCTTTATTTTTGAATAATTTCAGATAGTATTTTATACTGTATTTTTGTAATTTTTTTGGGCATTTAATAAAAATACTTTGCTACTGTTTCCAAATATGGGTACATACATATTTTATAAAGTTGCAGTTCATCCGTATATTTATGTATTTGAGCTATTTTTTTGTTTTTTTTGTTTTGTCTTAAGTTCATCTAAGTTATATTATTTTCTAATATATAAACTATTTTATTTTATTATTTTTATTATGAAATATTTTTGCAAGAAACATTTTGGGATGTTTAGCTAATATTCATACGTTTTCTTAATATTTGTGCATAGAAGATTTTCACATGCTTTTCTAATATTCATATATGTATTCCAAATATGTGCATTTGTTTTGGTCAATTTGTATTGTTTTGTATTTGTACGAAAATCGTATTTTTTCTGACATTTTTGCACTTTCACATATTTTTTGTGTACTCATTTTAAATAATTTTTACTTTTCCCGATTATTAGGAAATTTGCTGTAATATTTTTTTTATTCACCTTAATATTTCTGTCTTTTTTACCGACATTTTTGAGTGTTTTTTTTCACGTAATATTTTGTGTACTTTTTTCCCCCCCTAATACTTGTGGGTTTTTTGTTTGTCTGTTTTCAGGCCATTTGAATCCATGGACAAACGCACTACATTTATTCAATCTCACTTCTGAGTATCAATCCGCGCGCAACATGACAGATGAAACTGGGACGAGACCCAAACATTAAAACAAACAAAACTTGCCTTCGGTCACCACAATGTCGACTACAAAAGCTGTAAATAAACAAATACGAGAATAAGAAGTAAACTAACCGGGCAGGGTGTCGTTTTAAATCGACAGTTTCGGACGACAAGACAAACAGGTGCCGAATGTAAGGTCGGCAGGTGACTCGGCTACCTGTTTGCTACTGTGTGTAGACTTGTTAGCCATCACGTCAACCGACACCAATATAAACTCTTTAAACTTTAAAGTATATTATTTCACAAACAAAACAGAAGGAGACTGTATATATCCCATTTATAAGCCCATTTGAAGTTTGCAAACAGGTCAAGCTAGCCAGTTTCGCTTCGTCTTTCTAACAACTGCCCCCCCCCCCCCCCCCCCAAAAAAAAACAACAACACATACACACACAAAATGTCGCCCGCACGTCAAACGTCGCAATGGTTGAATATCTTACCTGTGAGGAGGTTTTAAAGTGTTACTTTCCAGGCAGACGAGAGGTTTAAAATGGTCGCACTTAATCACCTTTGCCGATGACAGCAGCGGCGAACGCCGGTGATGATGACTCCCAAGGAACAAGTGCACCCCTCCTTGGGGAGGGAGGGCGGTCGACAACGAGGAACCGCCTCCTGAGGCAGTGAACGGAGGACGGAGGGGTCAGGAAGACGGAACAGCCTCCTGTGCAGCGGCCCTCCTTCGGTTCAACACAAACAGCATTCTCGATGTTGGAATTTTCGAATGGGAATGCAGATTTGATTAAAAAGTATATTTAAAAAAAAAAAATATATATATCCAATACATATTTTGTAAATCATCAATTACTTCGTCTAATAATAATTATTATTAACATTATTTTCAAAATTATACATTTTCAAAATGTTCCCAATATTTCTGTATTCATTTCTGATATTTTAGAATTTTTGTTGTTGTTTTCCTATCATATCAAATATTAATGTGCCGTTTTATATATTCTCATTCTATGTTGATTGTAATGAAAACAATGACAGTAGTTTGTTACTATGTGCGAATGAGCCATGAATTACATTGACACTGTTTCTACATTTTTCCAGTAGATGATGATGATATTGTTCCACAAACTAATCCTGTTCGTCAGGTAATATTTTTCGTATTTTTTTCCTATTTTCCCCCAATTCCTAATACTTTTCTTATATTGGTGCATTTTTCACATATTTTTGTCTAATAATTTAGCATTTTTATCTTTTGTATATTTTTGTCTATTTTGTAATACTTTAGTATTTGTCCGAGCATTTATTTCTAATATAATAAAAACATCTACTTTTTGTCAAATGTTTTTCTAATATATTTCCTTCTGTTACTTTTTTTTTTATAATTTATTTTTCCTATTTCTATATTCTTTTCATAACGTGTGTGTATTTATCACATAACATTTTTGTATTTTTGTTTCTATTTTGTTCCATAACTCTTATATTGGTGTATTTTTCACATTTTTGTATTTTAGTCTATGTGTATTTTTGTCCCATATTGTTGTAATTCTTCCCAACATTCATGCATTTTCTGTTTATTTTTGTATTCAAATTATTCTAATCTTCCATCCATCCATCCATCCATTTTCTGAGCCGCTTCTCCTCACTAGGGTCGCGGGCGTGCTGGAGCCTATCCCAGCTGTCATCGGGCAGGAGGCGGGGTACACCCTGAACTGGTTGCCAGCCAATCGCAGTATTCTAATCTTGTATTTGTGCATTTTTTGTTTAGGTTTTTCCCCCCTAATATTAGTATACATTTTCCAGTATTTTTGGAATTTTTTCAAATATGTAGAGCATTAATGCTTTGGCTCTGGTTCGTCTTTGCAAGTGTACCCAATTTAATTGGGTTGTGTGGAAAGAAAACAAACAAACAAAGAAACAGCAAGCTGAAGAGAAGGCTCTCCTGTAATATGCACCTTGCTGCATTATTTACATTTTTATTTGATCTCGTTAGGGACGACGATGATGCAAAAAAACAAAAACAAAACACACCTTCTTCTGCCAAGCAAAAAGAAAAAAGAAAAAGACCAAGTGCTGTTGGTTGATCATGAGTTCACAAGTTTAGATAAAAAAAACAAACAAAAAAAAAAAAAACACAACAATTGAATATAATAGAGCGACGTAAAAACAGTTAGTTCTGCGAGGGACAACTTGAGCTATGTACAAAAAACAATCATTTGATGGATATGCCGTATATATACACGGTATATTAAAAAAAAACAACAACTATATATGGTGTCTGTTTTTGAACAGCCACTTAAAAAGAAAAAGCAGCTATTCGTCAACGTGAGGAGGTCAATTTTTTAAATATCCTTCAGCTGTAAATGTGGAACAGCAACCAATAAATAAAATCTGACGACGATGAAAATGATGATCTTGTGTGTTGTATTCTGTGTGCCATTTTGGTTTAAATACTGCAGAGTGTCACGAGGTTTAAAAAAAAAAAATGGAGAAGAAAAAAAGAAAAAAATGATGTCACCATTTACGAGCTCCTTTAACCAGAGTTTGTTCAAGAGTTTGTAGAAGGTCACTTTTTTTTTTCTTCTTCTTTTCCTTTTTACACAACCAGAGAATGAAGCCTTTGGACGTGCGAGTGGGGAACCCTTTTTCAACCTCTTCATGGTGGTTGCTTTATATTATTTCTTTTTTTTTTTTTGGGGGGGGCCCTCCGGTTCCTCTGATGCCCCTGTATATGTACAGTGGTGCCTTGAGATACGATTTTAATCCGTTCCGTGACCATACTTGTAACTCAAAACAATCCTAAACCATCTTTCTGCACTGAAAGGCAAATGGCAATTCATTCATTCCATCCTCTCCCCCCAAAAAAACTGCTACTTTAAAAAAGAAAAAAGAAAAAACTGCACTCTATGATATTGTACTTTATAAAAACACAGTAATTACATCATTAATCAGAATGTAAAGAATTTGAACAGTTTTTGCTTTAGTTCATTGGACATTGTGCTGCTCCTTCTGGTATGCATTCCATGGCCACCCGGGGGCAGTAAAATACAGACATACGTCATACGGCTATATGGAGCCGGTCAAGTTTCACAGTAAGCCAGAGAAATATTAGTCCTTCTTTGAAGAGGATAAAGAATATATGCCTGCAAGTATTATTAAATTATCTGTTCACGTCTTGACGCACCTTTGTTTTAAAATATCTGTTACTTAATAGTGTTATAGCACTGTAACACCGAAGCTTATCGTTGGCCTGTCTATAGCGTGCTGCATAGTTTGTTAGCATTAAGCTAAACAGACTTTACTCAGGCAAATCCATGTGGTTGTTTCAAATAGTGTAACTGTCTTTGTTTCATGTTTAGTTTGAAGACTTTTTTTTGAAGAATTGTACACTACCTGCCCGACTGCTGCTTGTTGTGAAGCGAGTCGAGTTCACTGCCACCACCATACAGCACTTATAGTTCATATAGTCAAAGCAAAAATAAAATAAAAAAAATTGCATTGTATCTCGAAAAACTCCCAAGTGGTGTCACTCGTATGTCAAGGCGCCACTGTAGTTTCCTTCTCGGTTATTTTCATAACAAGCAGAGAACGAAGCCTTTTAACACGGCAGTGCGTAACATCTTTTGTGGTTGTCGGTTTTTGCGGAGCTCCGCTTCCTCTGATGCCTTGGCGAGGGGTCCATATATGTATTTTTCTTCTTTTTTTCCCCACAATAACCAGAAAATCAAGCCTTTTCGATGCAGGGGGGGGGGGGAAAACCCCTTTTCAACCTTTTTCATGGTGGTTCCATTTTTTGGTGATGGGGGGGCTCGATGTCGTCAGATGCCTTGACAGGGTTCCATATATGTAGTTTCCCACCCATTGCTTTCATCAAAATGAGTTTTTTTTTGTTTTTTAGCAGCCTTGTTTCACAGTTGAATTCTTTATCCACAAATTTGGCAATATTCATATTTCTCTCTCTATTTATATCTATGTACAGGGGTAAGACGCAGGAGGCGCTACGTACAGAAAGCGCTGTAGTGTGTGTGACAAAAAGTAAAAATCCTGAGATATGCATTGAGGGTTCTCTGGAGAGTGTGATTTGTGTGTGTTTATGTATAAAAAAAGAACAGATTCTGTGGGGGTGTCCGGTTAGGAGGGGCTGTGTCGCGGTAGAGCCAGTATGCGTCCGTTGCTCTTGCCGCCGTTCATGTGCACGAAGGGGATGTGGTGCTCCTCGTAACTTCCCCCGCCTCCGTCCAGTTCGGGGCAGCAGCGGAGGTCCCGCTGCGAGTAGGACGAGGGGTCCAGGGGGATGCTCTCCATGTTGTCCACGTCCAGGTCCAGGTCGTCGGCGCTCTCGGGCGGCTTGTTGTCGTCGCTGTAGAAGAAGGAGCGCTGGCGGTAGGACGGGTGGAGGTCGTCCCGCAGCATCTCGATGATGTCCTGGAAGGACGGGCGCATCTTGGGGTTGTACTGCCAGCACATCTGCATCAGTTCGTGTCTGGAATCAGGTAAGAAAATAATGTTACCATAGAATGGATTACAGTGTACTCCCGCATACATGCAGTTCTGTATACACAAATTCACATTTATTTTTTTTATTTGGAGGGGGGACAGGGGAGAGGACCTATTCTCCATTACTCTCTGAAAATCTAAACTATTCTGTTTTTGGGTTCTGGCCTAAGCAATAAAAAATATTACTGTGGCGCCATCTGGTGGAATCTCAGTGTTGCTGTTAGGTTTAATTCATTGAATGTTTTTTTCATGTGTTTGCGATGTCCTGTTTTGTTGATGTAAAACTGAATGCATGTTTTTGCTTGTGTCCCAATACAGCTAATATTAACCAGTGAAATCTAATTTGCTGCTATAATTAGCCTGTATTGCCTTACATTTAGTATTGTGTGTAAATGCTAAAAGGTGAGTTTAATAACTCATGCCATTTGTGTTAAGCATTGTTGCGCATATTTCTAAGCACCTGTGATGTCACGTTACGTCAGTTTGTGCTAGCATGTTATTTGGGCTGGTATACTAGCTAATACAGTACTACTGATGAGTCTCGTGAAGGTGGTTTGTTTGTGTTAAATAATGTAACTATTGAATACAGTTGTTTATGTAACATGGATTGTTGATTGTGTACATGCTAGATGCATCGGGTTATTGCTTTATGATCCTCTCAGTTTTAATTGCTCTGCCGCCAAAAATAATAACCTCCTGAAATTAAACACCCCCTTTACACATCAGCAGAAAAAAATAACTCTCTTAATTAAGAGACCCCTTATTCCAATTCCAAATAGACAGATCCTTTATCATCACCAGGAAAAACAAATGGTACCAAACTGTCACTGCTTTAGTTCATCGACACTGTGTCCCAATTAAGTTGCAGAGTGCTTCATTCACTTGAGAAAAATAAACGCCTCCCTTTTCCCGTGAGGAAAGCCAAACTGGAAGTAAGTATAATTATGTTAAGTAAGTAACATTGTTCACGTTATGTACTCACAGTCTGTCTGTGCAATTGTCCGGCCGGTCCAGGTATCCTCCGTCCATGACAAACTTGAGCACCTGCTCGTTGGAGAGGCCTTGGTAGGGCTGCTCGGCGAGCGTGCTGATCTCCCACAACACCACCCCGAACGACCTGTGCGCATAAGAAGCACCATGTTGTAAAAAAGCCTTCCTCGCCTGACATTCAAAATCTACGCGTCACCCACCAGCAGTCGGAATGTGCAGTGAACACTCCGTCTTTCAGAGACTCGGGCGCCATCCACCTGACGGGCAACAGGCCCTTCCCTCCTTTACGATAGTAGTCTGTCTCGTAAATGTCTCGGGTCATGCCAAAATCTGAACAGAAAAAAAGGGTTTTATTAAGAGACAGACAAAGCAATAACATCACAAATATTTTTTTAAATATACATAAAGAATACACAAATATTAGAAATGCACAAATTCTGGAAAAACTTTTGAAAAAAAAAAAGCTTAAATATCATGCAGAAAAAAATACACCAATATTTGATCAAAAATACATAAATAGAAAAAAACTTTAAAAATATTACCCCCCAAAAGAAAATAACGACAGAATATAATTAAAATTACTGGAACAAGAAATACAAATATTATACATAAAAAATTGAAAAGAATGTAAAAATTATACAAATAGTAGATTTAACAAATGGAACATTCCAAAATATTGGATGGAAAACAAAAAATAGAAAATTAAAAAAAAAAAAAAATACAAAATATTAATCTGAAAAATACAAACAATATCAAAAACAAAACTGCAAAAAAATAAACAGAAAAAGACACATTGAATGGTAAAATAAACACATTTAATAAAAAAGAAAAAAGGAAAAAAGTAGATGGAAAATTAAAAAAAAGATTTGAAAAAAAAACTACAACAAATATTAAACAAAACGGGAAAAAAAAACTACAAAAATATTAGGTCAAAAATATCAAAAACTTTAAATATTAGAATAAAAATAAAGAAAAACATGACAACAAAATAAAAAAATGTTTGCCAAAAATATTACAAAAATATAAGAAAATACAAAACAGATGAAAACAATCAAGAATATTAGCTAAAATAAAGAAAATGGAAAATAATATACAGATCAAATAGACAGATGACAAAACACAACTAGAAAATAATCAGAAAATATTACAATTACAAAATATAACTATTGAAAAATAGATGGAAATATTTTTGAGAATTATTATAAAAAAAAAAAAAATTCAAAAGTACAAATATCTAAAAAATAATACACAATATTAAATTATAAAATTTAAATTCAATATTAAAAGAATATTAGCTCAAAATAAAAATATTTGGAAAGATTTTCAAATTTCCATGGAGGTGTAAGACGCACCTCCTATTTTGACGGTGAAGTCTTGAGCCACCATGCAGTTCCTGGCAGCGAGGTCGCGGTGCACAAACTTCTTGGCGTTGAGGTACGCCATGCCGTCGGCGATCTCGGCCGCCATCTGGATCATCTCCTTCAACGTGGGAGGCGGACGGCCCGGGTTGTTCTGACAACGACGGCGTTTGTTTAGTCACCGCTTAAGTAGCGACATACAGTAGCATCGAGCGAACATACGAGAGTTACCTCGGCGTCAGGGCGTAGGGAGCGCAGGTAGCTCTTCAGGTCTCCGTGTGTCATCAGCTCCATCACCACCAGGGTGGGCTGGCCTTTGGACACCACGCCAAGCAGACGCACCTAACAAAAAGAATTAGACAAATAATGAGTAGCAACAAAACAAAAATGAAACTGTTTACAATGACATTTCACACCGTATTAACATTTCAAATTGCAATTGTTGTTATATTAGGTGTTTTTGGCTCTTCAATGTTTTGTATCAATTATTATGCTTGTATTTTATCACCCCAATATTTTACAATTTCTTCTATTCATGTATTTTTCATCTAATATTTGTGTATTTTTGTGTTATCTTTTGGATCATTTTCTTATGCTTTCGTCTGTTTGCAGTTTTTCTAAATAGCTTTGTATTTGTTCCTTAATATTTTAACTTTTTTTAATTTGTCCTTTTCACCTAATAATTGTGTCTTTGTTCCATATATTTTAATATTAGTCGATTTTTTTCATCTTTGTCTAATATTCTGTTTTTTTAAGAACATTTTTGTATTATTAGAAATATTTGCCCCCCCTAATATTTCTGTATTTTTTTTCAATTTCTGTATTTTTCATCTATTGCTTCTGTATTTGTTCTGTAAGATAGTTGGGCAGTCTTTTCCATTGTTTTTTTAATCATCTTTGTTTAATATGTATTTTTTGTTTAATATTTTTGTAAAATTAAAAAAATATATTTCTACCAAATATTTGTGTATTTTTCATCTAATATTTGTTTATTTTCTTATGCATATTTGTTTTTTTGGGGGGGCCTAATATTGTTTTGTATTCTTTAATCTAATGTTTTGTATCTCTTCTAATAGTTTCATTTTCGTAATATTTTAGTATTTTTCGTCCAATGTTTTTATATTTTGTTTTATGAGGCTATTTTTCATCTAATATGCATCTATTTATTTTGCTGCCAATTTAAGGTTCAATGTCTTGCTCAAGGACACTTCAACAATAGACAGTCACAGCTGGGATTTGAACTACCAACCCTTCGGTCAGTGAATGGACCGCTCTCACCACAACTGCCCCATAATATAATATTAGCGTATTTTTTTTTACAATATTAATGTTGTTTTTAAAATGTATTAAAAAAAAAAAAATCAAATATCGTTTTATATATTTTGTGTGTTATTGCTAGATTTTGCAATTGTAGCTAACATTTTAACTTGTACCACTCCCACTGGCAAATCCCATTGATATATATGGTGGTGCTACTGATTATACTGTTCCATGTTAGAATTGTTCACTTTACTCACAGTACATTGTACTGTACTGTAGTTTTTGCTGGCCGGACGAGGTGCGCTTACCACATGGTGGCAGCTGAAGGCCTTCATGACTGAGGCCTCGTTGAGAAACTCGATCCTCTCGCGCAGGCTGGCTGACTCGTTGACCGTCTTGACCGCCACGCGCGTATCGCCCTCGCCTTTGATGATGTCCTTGGCGATGCCCTCGTACACCATGCCGAACGAGCCCTGGCCCAGCTCCCGCAGGATTTTGATCTTGTCGCGGGCCACCTCCCACTCGTCCTCCTCGTACACTGCGTGTTAATGAAATTTCAGTCAGTAAATGTGGACGGGCACCACACTGTGGAGCTAACGCATGACAATCTACTGGGATGCTAACTGTTGAATATGGACGTTGTTGCAACATAGTCTTAAAAACAAACAAACAAAAAAATAATAATTTTGCAGTAATATTTTTCAACAAACAAGGCTGCAAACAACAAGTATAAAAAATATAAAAATATACAAATACAATTTTAACTAAATAAAATAATATATAAAATATATAAAGGTTCCACTGTATGCTGTTGTATTAGTGCGGCGGGTCAATAAAGTGGTCTTTTTTTTTTTCTTTTTTTCTAAAGTTGGAGAAACCCCTTATAAGATGGTGTGGTGAGAATCTGTGTACCGTATGCTTACTGTCATTAGCGCTGAGATACTCAGGGTTGGACGAGGCGTAGATGGGACCGCTGGGCCCTTGAGTTTGGCTGGAAAGAAAACAAACAATCCCGTCACTTAATCGCATGAGCGCGGCAATTCGAGACGAGAGGAGGCAGCGGCCTACTTTTTCTTGAACATGGCGAATCCCGCCAAGGCTGCAAACAGCACCAGCACGCAGATGACCGGTCCGATTACAATCTTTGCGATGTTGAGAGGATCTCCTTGTAAAAAACATCGGACGTGAGACGCGTAACACGTTCCCGTGATCTCAATATGCCACTGCAAGCGAAGACTTACTGGCGTCCTGCACGTAAAAGTACGTGGGCTCGGTCCACGAGCCGTTCCCGGCCAGGGAGGTGGCTCGGATCCTCACCGTGTAGTTCCCGGAGTGCATCACCCGCAGCTTGCAGCCGCGCGTGGTTTTGTACATGTTCCTGGACACGCAGTGGTGCAGCTCCTGTGCCACAACATCAAGAGCTCATTCGACTCATTGGCTAAATCTTATTTCTTTATTTGCCACCTCGATGACGTTATCTCATGGCGACGACAATTAAAGATGACATCATGCCATTGACGTGTCACAAATGAATGGCTGAATTATTGAGGCACTTTCACTCTGCACTTAGCACAGTCAACCAACCCATTCATTGTCTATGTGCTGCTTCGGTGAATGAGGTGGGCAAATTGAAAAACTTTCAATTTGTCGCAGTGTACCAATATCTCGGCAGATCCAGTAGAAGAGATGGTGGTGATAAGTGTTTACTTATTTTCGAGTAATATATCTGTATTTTTTCTATTGTTAACATATTTTTCCCTCCAAATATTTTTGTGCTGTTTTGAACTAGGTTTATATACTTGGTCTATTTTGGATTTTCTTTCCCAGACTAATTTTTTTGGTTTATTATTTTTGTATTTTTCTCTAATATTTATGTATTTAAAAAAATGTCAGAAATTATTGTCAAAATATTTTGTCTTATTTACAAATATTTGTGTATTTATAGTTATATATAATATTATACATATAACATTTTGGTACTTTTTTCCTAGTATTTTGTCTTAATATTTGTGTCTTTTTAGGCCAAATATTTTAGTATTTTCAGAAATAGTTTTGTAACACTTTGACCATTATTGCTTTGGCTCTCGTTCTACAAATCCCTCATTGAGCAATTCCGTGGCAATACTGATAACCATTGTCACCTTGCTCACTACGATAGATGAGGTGAAATGTTGACAGCGTATTATTTGTAGTTCAAGTAAGAATGATGCAGACAGAAGCAGACGCAGACCCTGTTGACATGCCGCTGGTAGTCACTGCTGTTCGCAACGGACTCAGTCCACTCACCTCGCTGTCCCCGATGCGCTTGTAGTTCACTTCGTACAGTATGATCATGCCGTTTGCGGCGGCGGGCTCCTGCCAGGTGATGTGCGCAGTCATGTCGGACACCTCGTACGTGATGGGGCCCGTGATGTCGTCGGCTTTGTCTGCGGAGGAACAGTATTCATTGACTGAGAAACACAGTAGAAGGAGCAGCACAATTATGCTGTAGAGACAGCTACAGCTCCAGTAGCATATGTTACTTTATTTCTTTTTTTCTTTTTACTTCTATCAAGGGATGGGAGAATATTCTGAACTTCTGTTTTCACATCAGGGTCATAATGAGCAGATAAATGCTGGCCCAGAGATGATGCATCATAGCAGATGAAGCTGTGATACTTCTCTACTACTTTTTATCTTACACAAGTATTTATATTTGTACTTAAGTACAGAGAGTGGGTACTTTTGCCCTACCTTCAGGCATGGTGCGGGCACTGACGTAGGCCGCCATGCTGCAGCGGGCCGAGTCAGTGGGGTGGTTGCAGGCATGGATTTCGATCTGGTAGCTGGTGAAGTGACGCAGGTTGGAGATGACCGTAGACTCCTTGGCCAGCACGGTCACCACCGTCTTGGTGCTCTCGAACGCCTCCTCCTCCTCGGGGACGGCGGTGGTAAACGGCTTGCCGGAGGCGGCGGTGGGGATTACGCGCGTTTGGTTGGCCACGCCCATCACGGAGCGCCGTTGTCTTGCGCGTCTGCGTAATAAAAAAAAAATATGGTTTTACTTTGTCGTAAGTGCGACTTTCTCCAAAAATTTACAACTTTTTTTCATGATACATTTTGTAGAAAATGTGTACCCTTTCATCTGTAAAAATATCACTTTTGTTCCTAGAAAATAGATTATTTTCCTGATAAATATCAGATTTTTCTAGAAAAATACTTGGGCCATCAAAAATATACGTTTTATTACTTCTTCTTTCTTCTGGAATAAATACTTTCCCCTGACTTTTCTCTGGAAAGCAGAAGACTGAGAAAATGAAAAAATGTCCTCCTTTTTCTAGATATGATACAACTTTTTTCACAAAAACATTACTTTTCACGGACATTTTTTTCCTAAAAAATATGACTTTTCCTGTAAAAAGTTTTTTTTTAATCCTGAAAAAAAAAAAACTTACTTTTTTCACAAGACTGTTTCAGTAGAAAACATAAACCCCCTCCCAAAATGTAACTTTTTTGGGGGGCGGGAGTACAGAGGATAAAGAATATGTCTGTGAGTATTTTTAGATTGTCTGTCTGAATGTGTTGTTGCTCAGTTTGTGTTCAAATATCCGTTGATCAAAGAGTTACAAAACCTCGACATCGATGCCAGTTTCATTAGCCCGTCCGTCTATAGCGGTTTGCATTGTGTGTTAGCATTGAGCTAAAGGACTTCCGTAAGAAAGGTACACAGTATGTGGTTTGCTTAAATACACAACGGGTAATTCTCTTTTCTCAACTGGGAGTGGCAATAAACAGCTTGAAGCCTCTTTTTCGAAGAATTGTTCACTATCTGCCAACTGTCAAGCGACAGCTCGTATCTGGAAAAACTCTTAAGCCAGGTCGCTTGTCGAGGTACCGCTGTATTTGATTGTTTCTTCTATTCCCTCTCCAAAGGCACAAAATGGCTGGCTCATTTACAATGTACAGTGACGCAGGAAAAAAGCCGGCTTTTACCTACAGTGTGTGAGGTGCTTCAATAGCTTAGCGTGGGGAAGTCTTACTTCATCTCAAAGACTTCGTTGTGGAGGTAGTTCTCAAAGGTCTTGCGGTACTCCAGTTCCTCCTTCTCCTTCTTGAGCTCCTTGTCCGTCTTGGGGCAGGCGCAGCATCGCGTCCCGGGGCCCTGCTCCTCCGTCTGGTTCCACTTTTGCTCCTCGTCGCCGTCCACCTGAGTGGGTACCCGCGAGGGAAGCTTCATCCCTGGGGGAGAGGGGAGGATGCTGTCACAAAAGGAGAGCAAGACAAGTGTCTGCCACACATGCACATATATAAATAATGGCACCCGAGGGCTCGGGGGGGACATCTGACATTGTTCCCCGTTCTTGACCCATCCTGGTGAGATAAATTCTAAGAGACACGACGTCCCTGCAGATCTATTCCCTGGTTCACGCCTAGTTTGAAGTTCGCTTGTTGTGAAGCGTTTGAGTGGTTCGACTGCCGCTGACCCTGACCATCACACCTTGCGCCTTTAGTGCTGTAATGCAGGCAATATTTTCGTATTATCATACCCGGTGCAATGCATTCTAACCTGGTGGTGGCAGTTTATGGTTTGCAAACAAATCATGATAAAATATCAGACGGCTAGGACTACTGTTTCTATTTGGAATTATGGTTTACACTGTTTACTGTCTCTGAGAGTAGAGGTTAGACATATACTGTGTGTTGTGGTGTTAAGATGGCTGACGGCAGCCCACGCGATGCCAAAAACTTTTTCAAATTTTAACTTCCAACCTTTCTCACATTTCTGTCATTTCAATCTCATATTTATGTATTTTTTTGTTCCAGTATGTTCTGTAATGTTTGCATTGCGCACTGTTGATTAATACGCTCACTATAATCGTGATGATAACTGATAATATCATCTCTCGTGGTGACCGAGAATTCTGACGTTACGGCGATTTGTCGACTTTTCAGGCACAAAAATCATTGGACGATGTGCGGTTTCAATCATTATAGCACACACACAGTCATAGGCACTGCTACTGTGTCTCACCCTTCTGACAGTAGTCAAACTTGTAGAGCTCGCTGGCCTCGGCCTGCCGCTGACAGAAGACCAGGTAGTGTGTGATGTTCCCGTTGGGGTCGTTGGGGGGCTTCCACTTTAGTATGATCTGGGAGGACGAGTTGGACGACGAGATGGGGTCCAGAGGCACCGACGGTTCTGTGCACAAAAAGACGATACAAAGCTTAATAACTAGTACAACTACTTATGTATTACTGCCATATACAGTTGAAACCAGAAGTTTGCATACACTACATACTAAGACACACACACGTTTTTTTTTTGTTTCACTGTCCAAAATTGTCAGACTAAACTTTTCCTGTTTTGAGTCAATTAGAATTGCCGTTTTTTTTTCTATTTGGCACATTCCTCCTGACAGAACTGAGCAAAGTTTGTAGGCCGCCTTGCTCCCACATGCCTTTTCAGGTCTGCCTATACATTTTCAATAGGATTGAGACCAGGGCTTTGTGATGGCCACTCCAAAACATGGACTTTGTTATCCTTAAGCCACTTTGTAACCAGTTTGGCAGTATGCCTCAGGTCATTGTCCATTTGGAAGATCCATTTGCAACCTTGAGATGGTGCTTCAATATTTCCACATAATGTTCCTTCCTCATGATGCCATCGATTTTGTAAAGTACACCAGTGTTGACCAGGTTTCTGCGTACAAAGGGTCTTGATTTGGATTTTCTACGACCGCTAATGAACTGTAAATGGAAGTCCATCTGATTGTGATTCTACTGGTTTTATTTTGGTAGGTTTCTACTTCCTCTTTTCTTGTTGACTTTCTAGTTCTCTCCAAGCAGCCTGTGTCTAGCTACTTTTAGTGAACAAAGGACTTTCATTTGAATCTTCTGTGACTGTGGCGCATTTGAGTCCATGTGTTTGTGCTGTTCATTTGAATAGTTTCTACTTCCGGCTTTTGCTCCAATTCTCGCTGACTTGATAGGACTCTCTGCAGGAGCCTCTATCAAGCGCCTTTTTGTGAACAAAGGACTTTGATTTGGATCTCTGGTACATTGGAGTACCAGAGATCCAAATCTGTTTCGATCTTTGTACTGTTTGAGAAGGAACAGCACCAAGTGCTGCATTGGCATCTCGCGCTAACTAGCTGACATATGCTTGTCACTCGTGAACAAGAATTGTATTTTATGTGTGTGCTGCTTTTACATGACAGTGGTTGATTACATTGTAAACTAGTTTAGAGAGTATTTATATTTATTTATATATATATGACGTCGTTTTTTAGAACAGGAATAAAAGACAGCTTCCACTTCTATAACAGAGTATCTGGTGAACAGATGAGATACACAGGCAATAAAATAGAAGCTCAATGACAGGTCCTGGCCAAAGGCGGTGTGAAAAAAACCTGACGGATCAACGTCGGGACCCAGTGTTGGAGGGAAGTCTTGGACGTCAGGGTGAAGGCGAACAGAGACTATTTGCGCACCGCAAACTGATTTGAAACCGGCTGCCGCTCATGCATAACGACAGGTCTGCCCTTGCAGCGAGGGTCAACGATCTGACACGACATGGATGGCAGAACCTTGGGGTGAGGGGTGCCAGACAGAGTAAGAGTGCCACCCTGCCCTTGACACGACTACCAAGCTATCACAGGCACATTTTAAAATCTGTGGTCTAGTGTTTCCATATGGTATTCATAAGACATGCAATGTGTTTCAGACAGAAAAACTGGCAGAAAAGTCTGTCCTCTTTTTTCTATCTTTCCGCAATTAAAGAATTTACAGTGTTTCAGGAGGCGACAGGTGTCACCACATGTCCCTGGAGAGCACTTGGTGAAAATTGATGATCCTGGGCTAACAAAGTTACACTCGAGCCATACGTTACAAATATTGTGGTTGGCCGGCGTTGATGAGAAAGAAAAATAAGTGGTCCCAATCTTGATTTTATGGTAGCTGTATTGATGTTTATACAAAGAGGAGATCTAAAAAAAACTGGCAAACGTACCGACTAGTTACACGGATATGTAAGGTTACGAAGGAGTGCTAGCAGAAGTGGAAAAAGCAGTAAATTTATAAGAAAAACGTCCTAAAGTTTTAGAAATAAAGTCGAAATAACGCCAGAAAAAAAGTCAGCGTGAGGAAAAAAAACATTGAAATCCTACGAAAATAAAGTCATAATTTCACGAAAAAATTTCGCAATGTTACTATATATATATATAATATATATATATATATATATATATATAAAAATCATACAAAAAAGAGTCATTATTTTCTGAGAATAAAGTCATGTCTCCTGGGGAAAAAAAAGCTGTGCGCCATATTACGCGGGGAAAGTTGTACTCTAGCGAGAAAAACGACACAATTTGATGACAAAAAGTAATAATCTTACCAGTTGTAGTACTTTGAGAAAAGGCTTATGAGTAAAAAAAAGACATACTTTTACGAGAAGAAACATTCTCATGTATACTTTTACGGGAAGAAACATTTTCATGAATGTTGTAATGTTACCAGAATAAAAATCACCAGTAAAAGTCACACATACAAAGTGACGATAACATCAATATTTTAATTTTCAATTTTCCAAGAAAAAGAAGTATAAAGTCGTAATTTTATGACAAAAAAGTTGTAAATTTCACAAGAATAATGTCAAAATGTTTTAAAACTAAGCGTTTATTTTAGGAGGAAAAGTTGTTTTTTTAGAGGAGAAAAAAGCAGTTGTCTTCCCTAGGTCATTATGTTTTAAAAATAAAGCCATAACGCTACAATAAAAATCTAAAGCGAACGAAGTCGTAATCTTCAGAGAAAAAAGTTGCAATGTTACGAAAACAATCATAATTTTACCGGAAAAAAAGACAAATCTTTTGAGAATAAAGTTGTACTCTTGCAAGAATAAATTGAAAATTGGCACAAAGTTATGATAATAACGTCAACAATTCTCCAAGAAACAAAGTTATATACTTAATGTTATAATGTTACGAGAAGCTGTAAATTTCACGATAATAAAGTCACAATGTTTGTAAACTTAAGAGTTTATATTAGAAGGAAAACTTTGCTTTTCAGAGAAAAAAAAAAAAGCAGTTGTCTTCTCTAGGTCATCATGTTTTAAGAATAAATTCGTAACACTACAATAAAAATCTTAAGAGAATAAAGTCTTAATATTAGGAGACTAAAGTTTTGTTTTTGAGAAAAAAAATATGAGGAAAACAATTTACACAAAGTGACTGTTAAAATTATTACAGTAAGAGTTTTTTCATGCAACATAACATTCTTTTCGTAGTATAACTACCATATTTCCTTTACTCTAATAGACACTGTGTCTTGTGTAGTTGTTGAGGTCGCCGCCCACTTGAAAAATCTAAACACCTCCCTTATTAATATACCTAATTAAATATTAGACATAAGTCTTACTGGTGGCATTGGTGCGCACGTAGATGATGTCGCTCTTGGCCCCGTTGACCTGGTGCTCGTCGGAGGCGGAGAGCTGCGTCTTTACCATGATGGCGTACTGCGTCCAGGGCTTGAGGGGCAGGATGAGGTGGCCCGGCTCAGAGTGGTCCCTGTCACCCTCGGTGGAGCGCGGCGGAGGGTCCACGTCCGCGATCACCCAGCTGTTGGAGCCGCACGCGTCCTGCCCGTCGAACTCGGTCACGTTCTGAAAAGGCCTGAAAAGATCAGAGAGTGACATTATTCGGTGCAATATGGCAGTCCACAAAACAGTGCCAATAGACATCGGAAAATGACTTTTTCAGCGCCAAAAGCCAATTTTTGACATAACCGAGAGTCGCAATGTTACAAGAAAAAAGCTGCAACGTTACTCACACACACACAAAAAAAAACACTGTGATAAAAAAAAAAAAGAGTCAGTAATCTTTTGACATAATTTCAACAAGTGAATATCAATAGCAATTTTGAAATATAATCAAATAAATGGTGGTCAACCAGTAGCTTGAAACATAATTGGGTGGATTTTAGAATTTCCACTGTAATACCACGCTGCGTGTGAAGCGTCAGCCAGCTGATTCTCCTGTTTCAAGTCACTGGCTCTTATTTGGATCATCGCCCCGACTCGCTGCAGCTGAAAACAATAAATGCTTGGCCGACACTGTGGACGCACTTTGGTGAGAGAAGAACTTACGCCTCTTTATAGAGCACCATGAAGCCCAGCAGGTCTCTGAAGTCTGGAGGCCAGAAGGCTTCCCACTTGACCATGATCTTATCGCTCATGGTGCGGATCTGGGTGAACTTCAGCACGTGATTCTCGCCTGACAAAACAAATTTGGATCATGAGGTGAAGAAAGGTACAGAAGATGTTCGCGAGTGATACGGATGTGCTGAAACGTCTGCTGTGGATGATCACACCAACATGCTGGAAGTGATTTCATCTAAAAACAATGCGGCGAAGCGGCCATTCATTTTCACACAGAATGATTTTAATGTGCTGAAACATCTGTTGATTTAATACAAACAATGTTGTGGATCAGCCATTAATCTTCTGATTTTATCACAACACAATGTAAAGTAGTGGCCGTCCCTCTGCTCACCATGTTTTTCAATCCAAACAAAACTTTGTGGAGCTATCGTTGGGGTTAACACACAAAATGATTTTAACGTGCTGAAACATCTGTGAAACCTTGAATTCATCTGCATACAATGTTGTGGAGCGGTCGTCCATCAGATGAGGCTGATTTCATCCAAACAATGTTGTGGAACGGCCATGCGTCCTTAAACACCCAGCCTCATTGATTTCAATGTGCTAAAGCAGAGGTAATCTAAGCATGTTCTGGGGTGCCCCTCCGTCATCTCATCATGCACTCAATTATTATAATGTGCTGAAACATCTGCTGAAGCTATATTTCATCAAAACACAATGTTGGGGAGCGGTCATCCATCTGATGAAACTGATTTTATGGAAAGACAATGATGTGTAGTGGCCATCAGTCTCACACAATTATTTCCATGACCTGAAATCTGCTGTAACGGATTTCATCTAACCACAATGTTGTGGAGCAGTCATCGATCTGGTGAAACTGATTTAATCCAAGCACAATGTTGTGGAGCGTCGTAGTAATACAATGGACTGAAAGAAATCATGTTTGTTAGCGAAGCGATGCTAAAAAAAAGTCTCTGCGAAGAAAGCGCGTCAGGAAATGATGACCATTAATGCTCGCCGTTGGCGACACACGACTTACACGAGGCCTGGTCGCCGTTGGTCTTGGACGCGATGTCGTTCCTATGCTCCCGGGTGCCGGCGACCGCCTCCATCTTGCGGATCTCGGACATGCACAGTTTGGAGTTGTAGTGGAAGAACATGCGTCCCTGCAGGATGCTCAGCTTGTGCTTGGACCAGTCCCACAGCTGTCGCAGATTCTGGTTGTCCAGGGCATAGAAGGAGTAATTGCTGCAGGTGGAAAGAAAAGGTGTAAGAATGCTAGCTGGTTCTTGGCACATTGTCGTTACGTAGTTCTCAAACTGGGGGCGATCCGCAAGCTGTAATTTGGGGGTCAAAGGCCATTATCTATATCTTTTTGAGTAGTGTATGTTTAATTGGTGTTCGGATTATGAGGGGGTCCCTTGGAAAAAATTCTCCCCTCACCCGATTTCCGTCTCCTCCCCGCGAATGACGCGCAGCTTGCGAAAAAAGGAAAGGGAAACCAGGGCGTAGGAGCGCCGCACGGTCAGGTAGCCGGTGATCTCCTCCAGCTGGCCCAGGCTGGCTTCCAGCTCTGCCGCTATGTTGGCTGCCGCAAAATAAACAAATAAATAAATAAATAAAATCAACAACAGTTTGTCATGTGGCTCGGTCAGACTTTAAACATGGTGTGTTTTTTGAAAGGGTACTGCTTACTTCCTCCGCGCAGGTTGATGACCAGGCTGCCGTTGAGGATGGTGCAGCCCCTCAGCGCCTGCGCAGCCGTGACCGAGTCCACGGTTTTCAGACCCATGCACACCTTGGGGCACAGCCCGGCGCACGGCGTGCAGTTCAGCCTGCAGGGCCAAGAAACAAACAGGTGTTGATGTGTTACACCACAAAGAAAAATGTGAACTTTCCACCTTAAAATTCTCACAGACATGAATTTAGCTGAACTGAACTCTGTCGCGGCTCCCACGAGGCACGTAAACCGTCTCTCAGATGAATTCCAGTGTGGAGTCTTACCGCATGTTGTAAAGAAGTATTAAAGCTGTTACATTATGTTTAGGTGGCGTCTTTTATTAGCGTTCCACGAGACGTGGTCGGCCCACAATGTTGTGTGTGCCCATTTTTATGTTCTCCAACTTTTGTGTTCTTTTTTTATTGTTGTTTCTCTGCGTTCCTTGACAAGAGTCCTTTTTAATTAGTTTTATACTCCACTTTGTCGATATGTGATCTCTCCACAATGTTGTGTGCATCAATTTTAATGATCTGCAGAGCAATACAACTTATTTGGTCCGCCCATTCTGCCTCATTTAGAGTTACTTCCTTCACCTCCTCCTCTTAATAGCCCTTTTAATTTTGTTCTAAACGCCACTTTCTACTTATGTGATCACAATGTTGTGTGCATCCATATTTATGTTTTGAGGAACTACCTGACTCATTTATCACTCCCAGTCTGCCTTGTTCAGTGTTATTTCTCCATAATAGTATTTTTTGTTTTGTTTTAAAGGGGAGCAACATGACTAATTTTTACTGCCCAGTGTACAGTACCTCGATTATAGGTGTTTCTCTTCATTTCTCCCTAAGTTCATTTCATTTTGTTTTAAACTCCTATTTCCAGTAGGTATGGGATTGTCCCACAATGTTGTTGCGGAAATGTATTATTATTACCATTACATTTCTTTACCAACTGGCTTGATTAGAAAATGCTACCTACATTCTATTTGGCTCCAAAATGACTAAATATGGTTTCTTGTCCTATAAAGGATTACAACTACGTGCCGTCTGTGTTTACCTTGCAATAAACACTGTCTAATCGTTTAGCGTGTGGTAAGGTTTATACAAACACGGCGCGGAATGAGAACATTAGCGTCTACGCTAACAGAGGGCAAAAGTAGGTCATCTGGGATTGCCACGGTAACGACGACGATGCCATTCTCTCTATTCCGCCCACGTATCTGCTCCACATCCTGAGAGAAATATCAAGGCCATTAGTGAATAAATGTTCCTGCCATTAAATTAGTTTGTCTGACATTTCTGCTCTTCGGGATTTTTTGCGCATCTTTTGTGTTTTTTAGTGACTTTTAAACTAGATTTACTACCTTTGAAAAACACTGAATATACGTGGATGATCACAAATCAGTGGCATTTTTACTTTTCGACTGAACAAACTCTGGTTGAACAACCTGTCTTATGTAATGTTTTCATAACACGTCTCGTCCCACAACAGACATGCAGGCGCAGCTGTGTATGGCCGCCGTATTAAATTATTTCCCGAGAAGCCATCTGCGAAATCCCATCACTGATAATGGGCGGCGATGAGCACGAAAAAAAATATTGCAAAGTACACCACCGCAGATTCACTCATCAGACACACCGGGGGTGTTTCTTCCCCCCCCCAGAGTGATTAAGGTTGTGATTAAAGGGAGGATTAGATACCAGTGATGGGCGTTATGCTCGGGGTCATTGGTGTGATTTGTGCTTAAGTATTTTGGTCTGGCGGCTTTATGATGACAGAATGGTTTTGTTTGGCAAAGCACAGGGGCAGTTAAAAAAATCCTAACCTATCCTGACATCCTAAATTCCTCACAATTTAGTGTCACCTCTATTGTCTGATATACGCGGTTCAAACTTTGTAGCAATTTGACAAAATCTCTGGGAAAAGTTTATCTTTGAAGGACATGCTTAAAAAAATTGGTTTTAATTATTTTTTATTTTTTTTTTTTTTTTACAATTTTTAAAAAAAAGGACATTTGATGACATTAGGAGCTTATGAATAGGAGTTATTATGAGTTTATTTAATGGAGAGTTATTAAATTTCACCATAATGCTCCACACACAAGCAATTAAAAAAACAACAACTTTATTTTGCAATTTAACGTCACCCAAAATGGCGGCTTACTGTGTCTTTTTCGGCATTCGTTCTTGATATGTTTTTAATGAACACGATTATTCATTGATTTTGAAACTTAGTATTTATTTAAATATCAAAACTCAATTTTAAATATAACTTAATAGAAGAACCAAAAAAATAATTAGTAACAAGTAAAATAATAATATATACAAAAATAGAAATAAAATAAATAAATAAATAAATAAATAAATACAGCCATGGCTAAAAACATTGGCACACCAGGGGTGACTGTATTGTCTATTATATACAGTTGTAAAAAAAAATAATCCTCTTAATATTCTGGCATTTGGCGAATATAAATAATGTTGGTAATCCTAATTGACCTACAATGAAAATGTTATCTGATTTCATGTCAGACAGTCAGGGGTAACAAAAAGCATTTGTGTCTTTTTATACAAAGTCATGACTGTATCTGCTGTTCCTGCTGTATGCGCCTTGGCCTCTTGGGGGCAGTGTGGTTCAATGCATGCATGGAGTTGCATTTACAGTAAGCAAAAAAAAAAACCCAAAAAACAAAAACAAGCGTGTAGAACGAAGTCACAATAAAACTTTATTAAACTTGTTATATGCCCGTGAGTATTGTTATATTGTCTGTTTGTGAGTGTTGCTAAGGCGTTTGTATGTAAATACCAAAAATTAAATACCTCCCGTGAGTCAATGCTAATGCTAGCTAGCCCATTAACTGATAGCATTATCTGGCGATTTCTAAAACAATGTGCGTCTTGTATTTAAATATTCAATGTGAGTAATTCCTTTTGTTGTGCATTTAGTTTTACAGTAAACTCCAACTGGGGTGTCAATAAACAGCTTAAAGCACGCTCAGGGAAGGCAGAAGAACATGCGTCACACGCTTGCTACAAGCAACACCGGATGCGTTCAGGGTGCGTTTACAACGCAGAAACTTGCACACAAACCGGTGCCGTGGCATATTTATCATTTTCTTCGACTATGATGTTTTTATGATCATGAGAAGCCAAAATCGAAATCACGATTAATTTTCGACTAATCGACCAGCCCTAGAATGGGTAGCTTCCTGTGTCTTTTTGGGCATGGGTTCTTGAGACTTTTTTGTGGGTCTACTCATGGTAGACATGCCTAACAAATTTCATTTTGCTAAGTAAAACTGGCTTTTGGGCCTGAATTTTCAAAACTTATGGGGGTGGGGGTAGGGGGGCGCACTACCGACTGTACCATAATAAAATTGCCAATTCAAACGTAAATGCCTGACTTTGTGTCTTCGGGAATAGGTTCCTGAGCCTTTTTGTGGGTCTTATCATGATCGACACACCTGCCAAATATTATTTTGCTAAATGAAACTGGCTTTGAGGATTAATTTTAAAAATTTATTGTTGGGAGGCTACAGACTGTACCATGACTGGGTGGAAGCTAATTGGCCATGTTACTCATGGCGGTGACTCCTCTTTGTGGTCTTAATACGTAATGAGCAGAGAACAAAGACATGTATTGTGGTCACTTGAAGATTAATGGCAGATTAAATCGGCTAAACAAAGATTCTAAGCAACTGCGGCACTTGAAAAAGCCTTCAACCAGACAGGAACAACGCGGCAAAGAATGTGCGTTCCAGCATCGGTGAAAAAAAAAAAACAACATCTTTAACTCACAATCAATGTTGACCTTTTTCCCACTGTGCGGTGCCACGTGCACTTTGAGCATAGTTTATTCTGAGCGGCGGCGAGAGGTGAGCCGTGACAGGGGTAAAAGTGCTGATATGCGACAGTACGAGAAGGGTTCAGTGGAGGTAAACATGGTGACTGACTAGAAGATTACCAGCTAACATGATGAAAGGTCATTGATTGACAGGGTTCCAAAATGTACCAAATGCAAACACTATTACGTAGGGCAGGACAGTTTAGAGAGATCCCCCCAAAAACCGCTTAGTCAATTGTAACACTGTTGCTAACCAAAACAACATCCCCTCCTGAAACCTGTGCAGTATTAAAGATGATTTCTACACTATGGTACAGCATCTTTAACAATGATTCCAGCAGACTTAATCAACATGTGCTCGCTCCACAATGTTGTCCACATCCATGTTTATGTTCCTTGGGAGCTATGCCACATATTTGTTCCACCCAGTGTGCTTTATTTCTTGGAGTTTTCTTCTCCATAATATTCCTGTTTATTTGGTTTTAAACTCCAGTGGAAAAAAAAATTTCTATGGAATTCTTTTTTAGAATTTAATCGGCCAATTTTAGCCCTTTTTAAAATACAGTAATCGGCCAGATTTTTGCCACCAAACATTTTTTAAAAATATATATCTTTTTCAAATATTAAATTAGCATTTTACAACACGAGACAAAGATGATGACATTCTTGGTTGTCCATTTTATTCTGAGTCCAGGCCCTAAAACAGTGCGAGTACATGCTGAATGGTGTCTACTTGGAGCTGTGACGTCACGTCATTCAATCCTCAGTCTTCTCAGTAACAGGAGTGGGCCGAGTGGTGCTTTCCGACATGTAAGTTTATAATTTATAACGACCTTGTGAAAATACCAATGACCCAACAAGTCTCCCGTTTAACACTCTTTGCCATGTGTCATGACGACGCGTGCTTCATGACCTCAGTCATGCTTTCCGTTCACGTTGCATTGCTAACGTTGTGCTAACTAGCCTAAAGTTACAAGATTTTTCTTGCAGTAGTTGACATAGTGCAATCGTGAACGAGCAAATTTGTCTAGTAGTCTTATCCAGCATTACGTCTTGTCTGTCCCACACTGCCGAGATGTTTTTTTATTTTTTTAATAACTTTATTGGCCGTCAGAAGTTTACATTACTACGTCAAGAGACACGCGACTAGCTTAAAAATAAACTAGCTTTTGGATTCAAATATACTGTGCACGATGGCGACGCGGAGTCAATGTCTTTTGCGGAGCCGATCATTCGGCGAATTATGACATTAAAGCCGATCAGCATAAAATGCTAATTATCGGCCAATAACCTACCCCAGTGAAAATAAAGTACATAACATTTTACAACACTTAATTGTCTACAGCTGTCAATCTCTCACTTGTCATTTTACAACGCGAGACACCGTGCTGCATTTTCTCATCTTCGGCCTGACAAGAACGATTAGAAATGCCGGGAGCTCGCATCGGCTGGCAGGCACGCCCAAAAATAAGCAAGTTCCTTGTGCAGGTCCGTGAGGCGGTCAGCGGGTCGATGCGAAGAAGATTGTCGGGACGTCACCGCATGTACAAATACTCGGTACAGAGCGGGAAGTCGGTAAAATAAATGTGACAGAGACTGTAAATCGAGTCAAGTTGAGCAAAGGGGAAAAACACTTCGGCCGAAGCAGACACTGGTGGCATGCTAATCACTAACGATTTTGTGTTGCAGGACAACATACAAAGAGTGAATTCAGATGGAGAGCTGGAAAATCGGAATTATTTCTGGATTATTCGCTGCTGGTCTGGTCACTCGTATCTCAAGGCACCACTGTACCTTACACTCCATTCTCCCATCACACCACATGCAAGCTAGCATTACAATTACAGATATCATTTTTTGGGGGATAAAAATTCGAAATATTTTGCAAAATGTACACTCTAGGGACGTGGTGATGTATTCCGTAACATCATACGTCATAGCCTCCCTGTGGGCGTACGAACTTTGTTCTCTATTGCATACAAAACAATGTCGGAGAGCGAGAGCAGCACAGCAGCATCGACTTTGTCCTCAAATAAGGATTTAATGCCTAAAAAGAGTGTTGTGTGGAGCTGGTTTGGCTACAATTGACTTTGGCTACAGATACACAGCAAAATAAAATAATTTGTAAATTATGTGGAAAAACAAGAATCGCCCACCACTACCTGGGTTCATCCAGTTATCTGATCGCGGGATGCAGTGTTGCAGAGTGAAAGCGCACACACTTTGGACAATATCCCACTTGACGTGCTTCTCTAAAAGCCGGCATCTCTCGCCACTTTTCCCCTCCACCCCCCATGTCGTTTGGAATAAACGTCAACACAGACTAGGTTGACAAAGTCGACCCTGAAATTTTCCGTAATTCCCTTGCACACAGGCAAGTCTCACCGCTGTTACAGCCGATTCTACATTTGAAGGTGGGTAAACTCCTGGGTCGATTTCTTCCCACCATTGCAGTTTATAGCCACACATGAACGGGCAAAAAAATGGGAAAATACTGGCTTTTACAAGGCTACTATTAAACAGTTCCATCCAACGTGTTACTTTAACAACTACATTTTTACTCAAAACAAACCACCTTCACATGAGGCTCATCAGTAATATTAGTTGGCATACTAGGCTGAATAACACTCTTAGCACAAACAGGACATCACAAATGCTGATGAAAAAAAAGACTATATCAAAGAAGTAAACCCAACTACAACACCAAGAGTTCACCAGATGGTGCCAAAGTTATTTGTTTATGGCTTTGGACAGAGCATAAAAACAGTGAATAGCCAATATTTTCAGGAAATAATGGAGGATAGCGCCCCCCCTCCCCAAAATTATATTGAATTTCTTTGCCAAAATGTGAATTTGCATAATATACCAGGGGTTCACTAGTTTATACAGTTTCCTCTAACGTGTCAATCAATAATTACTGCATAATGGATTGGACTCTTTCTACTAAGGCTCAGTGTAAAGTGAGTGCGAAGTCATGAGCAAATTATAGCCTTTTTAGGGAAATGAAAGGGCAGCGGTGCACTTACGCTGACGAGTTGACGGTGGTGTAGCCGGAGGGACAACCGGGGATGCAGGCGCCGTTGTGGATGACGTACTCGTGGCACTCGGGGCTCTTGCTGTGCTCCTTCTCCCGCTTGCACCTGTCGTGGAGCTCCTGGCAGAAGGCGAAGGAGACGCAGCGCCAGCCCTTGAAGGTGTAGTAGCCATGAGGGCAGCGCTCCATGCAGCCGCCCCGGAGCCGGAGGCCCCGGCAGGCCACGCAGTGTGCGGCCGACTGGGGCTCCAGGCAACCGCCGAGGCACTGCTCGTGGCAGCACTGCTGGTCCCGGGTGCAGGCGCGGTGTTTGCAATGGACAGGACACACTGCGGGGGAGACAAAAGAGGGTCTGGATGGTAAAGAGGGGTCCGCCGTGACTCGAAAGCAACCATTCCCAAAGCGTTTTAGAGGTGGATCTGATCATTGGAGATTTAATCTGGGTTGCCAAATAACATGCATCATTCATAATGTAAATACCCCTGGAGTCATATGGAAGGCTCTGTTATCTCTGTTTATTCATGAGTTCACTTAAAGGGCAAATACCATTCACTTGCATTATTTCAAAAATTGCTCTCAAGCATTGCTGATTTTTTACTCATGAAAATTGTTCCACAAGATAAAGAATAACTTTTAATTATTCGTAAAAGGCCTGTCCATAACACACTATAAGACAGGGAGACACAGAAAACTAGAAAAACATTTCACCAGCAGACAAAAAATAAAATAAAATTGATTTTCGTTCAGCTTTCACACAGAACCCAGGTGTTAACATTGCCAGTGTTTACATTTTGAAATGATGACTTTTGGAACATTCCTAGGAAATCACAATGTCCCATCATTGGTGAGCAATCGTTAGAACAGGCTCACAGGATGGTCCTTGGGGGGAAAACTGGTACCTGCGGGCATCATGTTGGTGACCCCTGATTTAGAGTCTTCAATGAATTTAACATGCATGCTTTTGAAATGTGGAAGGAAACTGGAGTACCAGAAGAAAACCCATGCAAGCACGGGGAGAACCTGCAAACTCCACACAGGAAGGCTGGAGCAGAGATTCGAAACCAAACCCTCTAGACTGTGAGGCAGATGTGCACTGCTAACCACTATTCTGACATTCTGCCCAGTTTATTTCTATTTTCCTATTTATTTGCTATGGCAAAAAAAATGGGAACAAACTAACTCAAGCAGGGTACACACATACCAATTACCGGGCCTAAATTGAGGATTTTTCTGGCTTAATGATCATCTTTAGTGATTTCCAGTGGTGTGGGGCATGTTAAGAGTGATTCGGGAGGAAGCCGACATAGATGTAGAAAACCTACGCAAGTACAGGGACAACATGCAAATGCAACACAGGACGCCCAGAGCCATGATTTGAACCCCGGACCTCACAACTGCTTCGTCACCATGCTGCCTCTGCACCTTCCAAGAAAAAAAGGCCTTAACTAAACCCTTCTTGCAATGTAGAATGTACAGGCCCGGGAGAAATTAAGGGGTTTGGGGTTTATATAGATTTATTGCAACAGAAACATGCTCATCGGCCAAAGAGAAATCCCTCACTGAGCCAGTCAGCAGCCGAGGGGATCATCTTGCAGTCGGCTAACAAGCGTTATTGTGTACAAACAGCGAGGTGGCGCGGGGGGTCCGACACTCTCTCGACACCAGACAAACACGAATGAGGAAGGGCTCTATTCGACTGGTGGGAAGTAAATACGAGCGACGGTTGGCGTCTTTTGCAAGCGAGACACTTTTGTAATGTGAAACTCTGTGTAGCGGGTAACTCAAGAGCAAAAAAAAAAAAAAAAAAAAAGAAAAAAACAACAACAAAAAATGCATATTTATTAACACTAACACAGTGATCCTTGTAACCACGGAAACGGAGTCGAATAGATGTTAAACATACGAGGCCGGTGAAGTTTCTTGGACTTTGAAGGACCGATAGAAAGGAGTAAGGTGGCTGTTTATACATGTGTCTACAATATGAGTGTTTGTAATATCCATCCATTTTCAACACCGCTTATCCTGGTTAGGGTCGCGGGACGCTGGAACTTATCCCAGCTAACTTCGGGCGAAAGGCGGACTACACCCTGAACTGGTCGCCGGTCAGTCGCAGGGCACATATAGACACGGACAACCATTCGCACTCACATTCACACCGTCACCGAGTGGGAACTGAAACCACGCTGCCCGCACCAAAGTCAGGCGAGTGTACCGCTACACCATCAGTGCCTGTTTGTAATAATAAGCCTGTTATTTATCTGTTATTTGTCTGTTGTACGAGAGCGGCTCCAACTACCGGAGACAAATTCCTTCTGTGTTTTTTGGACATATTGGCAAATAAAGATGATTCTGATTTAACATCAGATCAGGTGTGAAGGCACCTCCTCTTGTGTGTGTTGTTGTCCAAGTGTATATGTGAGGATAAGGACGATAGGTTCTTGAGGTTAACAGGGCCTGCCCAAAATAAAATACACCGCCCTCTCAACAGCTCTCAGCTAATTTTAAATTACAAAATCACAAACTATTATATATATATATATATATATATATATATATATATTTATTTTTTTCAAAATTAGGGATTGGATTCGAAAAAAATTCAACACATTACCCTTCTATTGCGAAGTTCATATGTTTATATGTTTAGCAGGTTTGTCACCGCTACCAAAGGACTAACTTCTTCCATATATAACATATTGAACTGTAATCAGCCAATTTATAGCGTGCTATTTTCTAAACATAAATGGGAGACATATTTAGGTTGCATTTATGGAGATACTGATGGACAAAATCTGTTGAGTCAAATGCAATCTGTCTTGATTTTATTGTATCTACAGTGTTGATTGATTGATTTTGACGTACATTATGATCCTAGGATTTAGTTATTAGGCGATGTTATTCTGCTCAATGTGAACTTTTTACCTAAAAAAATAAAATTATTTTGCTGCTCGCCAGCACTGCTGTGAAAAAGATAATACTAATAATAATTGGCAATCTGAAAAGTCACTGGTTGCATGAACGCTCTTCTTATTGTACGCCAGAAAAGATAGTGTATGAGATTAGGAGAAAACCTGCATTCTTTGAAAAAAAATCTGGAGAAATGTTCTCGATGTTCTACCATCAATATCACCTCTTGGGTAACGTAGCTTCTCATTATTTAACAGGGCCTAATGGTGTTGTGGTACAGCTATTATGCATTGGGGGCTGTGTGGTATACCTCTCTGGGGTAGGTTTTTTTTTTTGAGGGATAAATGTTTTGTATTATTCTTCTCTCGCTTCATTTCGTGTATTTTTATGTATAAGATTTCCATGATGCTTTGTTTTCTGTCTTGTTTACAAAAAGAGAGAGACGATTCATGGGATTGATGTACGTACACTATTTTGATATCAATAAATAAATCTTTACAAAAAAATAAAATAAAATACACCACCTCCACTCAGGGTTTGGAATAAGCAGTGGGGTGGTGGGTTTGTTTGGGTGTCGCAATAACTGTAAAGATCCAAGGGTGCGCTTCTTTTACGGGTCACGGCTGATGAAGCCCAAAAACTAAATACTGTTGAGTAGCATTAGACTCATTGCGCTTGATAATCGCTTGTTCTTTGTAATGACATTTCTGTTGTTGACTTTCAAGAGCTGTGATCCAAATGTGCTTGGTCGCATTAGCGTCATGTCGTCGAGCCTCTCACGCAGGGGTCCTGGACAACCGGGTCGCAGAATAGTATAGGGTCTTTGATTGTTTGGTACCTTTTTTTTTTTTTTTGTTAATTACAGTGAACCACCTGCCTCTTCATGGTTTGTTACTCATGAATTCACCTATTCACTTTTTTTTTTTTCCCCCTGTGGAAGCTATCTTCAGCTATTCGCTTAAAGGGGTTTGCAATTAAAAAAAATTTAAAAACACTTTTTGTAATATTTGTTGAAAAAGTCATTATGACTTGATAATAGTACATGATAAATAGGATCTGTGAAAAAAACATCCATGTCTGGCCCCATCTTGTGCCTTTAATTTGTTATACAACAAAGCAGTGCCTGAGTAAAAACAACCAATTAGAGACATAAGCTGTGACTTAGGAGGTGCCAATCATTTGTCACGCAATTGCGGGCTTGTAAAAAATTTAACTTCAAACTGATAGCATTGAGTAATGCAACAGGTCTGCACAAGGGTGTGGCTGCAAGTGCAAAACAATTGATTGATACCTTATAAGTCATGCTTTCTGTCTCCAATTGGTTGCCTTTCTGTGGGGGCGTGGTGTTTTTTTTTTTTTTTTTTTTGCATGTCAAGTTGAGAGGCACAAGATGGGGCCAGAGACTGAAGACAGTTGCAGTACAGGCCTGGCAGAGCATCCCCATAAATGAAATCCAGCGTCGGGTGAGGTGATGTCTATGCGTTCTACACTTCAGACTGTAATTGCAAAGTTTGATTTATGATTTTTAATTTGTCCCGTTACTTTTGGGAGGCATATATCTAAACTGTTCTAAATTCCTACACCAATTACCTGATTTGGATGCACATTAAAGCTGAAAGTTAAAGCGCATCTTGTTCGTTTGGAGCCAAAAAGATGAGAATTTTGTCCCTGTCCCAATATTTATGGACCTGACTATATATTTATGGTTTAAAGTGTTAATATAGGCAATTATACATTTTTGTGAGGAGCATCAATTAGTCGATTAGTTGATCTTGATCACTATCCGTGTATCGCTGCAGTTTAATGTGTTTGAACCTGCAGAGGACAGCATGGCACCCTAGTGGTTAGCACATCTGCCTCACAGTTCTGAGGTTTGGGGTTCGAATCTTGGCTTGGACCTTCCTGCGTGGAGTTTGCATGTTCTCCCCGTGCATTGATGGGTTTTCTCTGGGTACGCTGGTATTTTGAAAAAGGTGTGCTCATTCCCATGTTTGTATCTGATCTGATGGGGAAAAAAAGGTTGGGGTTCAGTGCTCTAACGTCCTATTTAACATTGACACACCCCCTCCCGATGTCCTTTCACCACTTCTGAAGGAAGCCTGTGTGTGTGTGTGTGTGTGTATTGTGTGTTTGGGAGGTGGGGGGGCTACAGCAACATGAGAATGGCAGCAAAAGGGGAGAACGTGAGGAGGGGTTTGGGAAGCACCGTGTGAAGAGGAAAACAAATGATCTAACTGCTTTTACCCAAGTCGCTCAACCAGCCTCAGTGACTTAACACAAGGGTGGGGGGTCCTTGGCATCAGAAACATACCTTTTGTTGCGACGCCCCCAAAGTTTGTTCCCAAACCAGTCCTTCAACTTTGCCTTCAACAAAAATGTGCACACACACTGAACTCCATGGCATGTGGCTGACTCCCGATCCTCCAAGAGAGCTCCACGCCGGAGCCTCGCGGCTGCAGAAGATCCGCCCTCGGCCTGAGCCAATGTGTTGGCTAGCTGCGGAGGCTAGCCATTCGAATGGCCTCTCCCCATCTCTGAGGAAGACAGGCCCCCAGCTTTTAACCCTTTTAGGCCCCTCTCAGATGACAGCTGCTCAGCATGAGAGCAAGAGTGGGGAAAGTTCTCCGAAAAAAGTTATAAAAGAGAAGTGAACCCTACTCCATGCTTCACATGCTATTTACCATCTCAGAGAGAGAGAGAGAGAGAGGGAGAGAGAGAGAGAGAAAAGCTAAAAATGCTCCTTAAAAAAAAGGCCTCTGACTCCATTGTTCTGAGGCGGATTCTAAAATTTCTTATAGGTCCTAACTTGAGATAAGTCAACAATGCCTCAGGTGGTAAACCGGTTCGCATCACTTCACGTCCGCAACCCATTAGCCACTTTGTAAACTTAACTAAGGTTTCTGACACCTACTCTGACTTGTAAATGAGTTAATCCGCTTGATTGCTGCTGCTAATGTTTATCCTTTTTGGGGAATGACCGTTTGGAATTTATTTGTAAATATTTAAGCATACTTAAATAAATACGTTGCGCATGCTGCGCACCGAGCGACAGAACCGAAAGCGACAGAAGTGGACCACGACAACAACAACAACAACAACAACAAATTAGCCAGTGATACTTCGCTGCAGACCAACCAATTAAATATTGCACGTTGCCATGGAAAAACTGCGACCCTGTGTCGGGTTTTGAGGCTCCACATACAATATTCTGTACTGTATTATTTTTGGATTGAAACACAAAAACAAGTTTACATTTTACACTGGTCGCAACATACCAGGTTTCGAAGTTACAATCGGGGCTTACTGCATTAGTTTGCTGGGTGGCGTGAGAAAATGTGGTCACGTGGCATAAGAAGTCCTGCTGTTTGTCATTGTATTGTTATGTGAATGTCTAAAAGTGATTTTTATACAAATATTTGCGGTAAATATGGATTTTATTATTGCTTTAAAGTAGGTTAGTGATAGACTAGGGCGCATTCCCATTTGTGTACAAATTGGGGTTACGTCGCCGCTGCAGGAACGGAACTGTTCTGAGCTGCGGACAATCCCGTGAGTATTGCTAAACAAATCCAAACGAGAAACTACTGGCGCAGTCTATCTCCATCACAAACAATGAGTTGATTATGTCTTTTAGAAGCTTCAGCACCACTAATATAAAAGATTTATGTGAGTGTATTGAGCCACGACATAGAATTTTAACCCTGTGTGGATTAGAGATAATCGAAAATAAATGTAAACTTGTGCAGCCGATCTTTGTTTGTTATACTATTATTGCTATAAAATGTTACAATGTTTTTTATTGGTTGTTAGTGACGAAAGACAAGCGTGATTGACATAAGAGAAATAGTATCAATAACTGTGGTTTAATGTTTGATGAATCAGTCAACTGTAGCTTTGAATGAATTTGAAAATAAATAAACAGCAGCGGTTTACTTGCATTTTGCTCGAAATGTGTAATGTTCTGTTTTGGAGTAGTAGACTACAACTAAGACGGGACAAACGGGCAGCCAAGGGCCTCAAAACGATGCGAGTGGCTCTTTTGAACAACAGTGAAAAAATTTCAGGGTCGAAACCTGTAAGGGGCCTTTGAGAGGGGGGCCTCCCCCAAGCTATCTTTGATGTTGCTGGCAGTGTGAGGACATTCTTTCTTTAAAAAATGCTAATCTCCAAATAATCCCCACAATTCTTTATGATGATGGGCCTTGCCGCGAGCACTATTTCTTTTCTCAGCGAAGACCACCACGAGACATCCCAAAAAGTGGATCCAAAAAGTTTTAGAAACCCCGATCTAGAAGACTACAACACAACAGCAAAGAGCAGAACGCACTTTAAAAGCACGACTCCAACACATTATCATCTTTCGAAGATGCGCCGCTATCAGATATCTACACGGGTGCCAACTGCTAACATGCTAAACCAAACGTGTCCGTTCATGCTGCTGTTTAATCTGTTTATGTAGTTACACCATCATAATGATATTTGAGTGCGGTAGGCGTATATTATTAACACATTGGCACAACACGTTAACTGCCGTGCTTATGTTGCGCTCCATCACAGAATAAAAAAGGCAGAGCCGTTTAGGGTCAAAATGAATGCTTTCATTTGCAGGTTGGAGCAAACTGGTTGAATTGTTCGGCACCAGTGTGTGTTTGGTGTCTTTTCACACTTGACACTGAACTGCAGCAAAAGGGGAAAACCAACTAGAGTGCCATTAAATCTTAAGGCTGACTTTAAATGTGTCGTGGCCTAGTAATGTCAGGAACAGAACACGTTAGTTTCCCGTGAGCCTCAAGCTCACTATAGCTGCTTGCGAGAGTTTAACATTTCGTCTTTGGGAACCTGACTCTTTGTACTGCTCAATAAACGGCTGCAAGTGGATCAGCCAGTGTGAGTCTCCGTTTTTGAATAAAGTAGTTTGCATAAGAATACAGTACAACTATGCAAAAATATGAGAATTTGAGAACGGGGGCCAATACTTTTTCATGGCACTGTTTGTGGTCATGTGGAATGCTCAGTTACTGCAATATTTATGGTTTTACAAGTGTTATTTGCAGAAATATTTACTGTCATTATGATTTTACCAATATGTTAGCACAGGTTAATAATGGACTAAGGCGCGTTCTGATTGACATAAATATTTGGGGTTATGTTACTCCATCATAAACCTCGTATATCCAAAATAATAGTGTGTTAGCCTGTTGCTAATGTTATGCAAATAGTATAAGGTCTGGTTCCTGTCCAGCAAAGTTAACAAGGCTGCAATTTGTTTGCATGATGGACTTGGTGTTCCAAATGGGGCTGACTCTCGCTTTCAGTCTGCCTACACACCTAAGAGCTTTTGTTCCAACCAGAAGAACCACCATCAGGCCTGAAATCATCCTGCGGTGTCCTTTTGTATCTGGCATGAAACAACCACTTATTCAGACCTCATGGGTTAAGTTCATATCGAGAGGGCAGAAAATGCAAAACGGAGTGAGTGGCAGCACGCTGGATGGTAATTAAAATTCCATTGCAATGACAAGGGCAGCATTTAGTTTCTTCTTTTTTTCTCTCTCTCCAAAAACTCAGAAGAAACAAAGCCAAGAACGGACAAATAAAACGCTGACTGTCGTCCGCACTTTCCGAGCAGGAAGTCAACTTGAGCACCACATAATTTTGTTCAAATTGAACGATCACCGTTTTTAACGCATTGGCCGACTTTTGAACTGTGAGCCACAAACATCTCCCATGATAAACATTGCAGATCTGCAGGAAATCTATGCTGTAACTGGACTTTTGTGTACATCTTCTTCACTATTCGTGGCAGTTCTAAGGGTTGTCCATTACTGATGTGTTAGTTTTACTGATGAGTTGTGGCTGTGGACCAATATTACAGTAGCTTCAGTCATTTCCGCCGGTTGATATGAACACATTAGTCTATATGTGAATAATAATAGAAAAGAGTTCTGAGACAAAACGGTGCCTGAAAGAAGCCATCCAAGGTTGTCGGTAATTGCTTGTTTAAAAAAAAAAAAAATAAAAAATCAGATATAATCCCCATATATGCCATATTTTGACTATTTTGTATTCCCTAGTCCTTAGCATATTAGGACCCTAGTTAATTTTCTGCATTTTTGCAGCAGTTTAGATTAATGGAGGTATTTCTTTAAGTGTTTATTCATGCCATGACATGGGTGTATATACAGTGGACCCCAGCATAATAATACACATATATATATATATATATATATATACACGTACATATACACACACACACACACACACACAGTGTGTGTGTATATTATATATATAGTCAGCATAGCTCCCTACGGATAGCTTTGCCTTGCAGACAGGCCTTGCCCTGGCTGTCGGCCATGTAAGCAAAATAATTCCAGATGACACTATGTGCGTCTGGTGCGTGAGTTTGTAGCCTTGTCTCTCTGTATTTCTCAATCTTGCACAGACACTGAAAAAGCCACCACCAACTTTAGACACTTAAGTTGGAGAGCGCTGTTGCCACATTTATTTTGTCTTAAACCACTACTTTCAAAATGTGGTATATTATCATTATCACCAGCGAGGTACCCCGGTACTTTTTGGCTACTGCTACATCGTGTAACAGTAGTAGCGTCTCTTTAATGGAGACAGTGAATGGTAACTGTTTTCCACAACCACGCCAAAAAAACAAACTATTTGTCCACTCAATCAAAATTTCGCTAAACCCAACTTCCACAGCGGGAGCCAGACGACTGTTGTGTGTGTGCAGGCAGAAGTTCTGACACGACAGTTTCACCAAACTAGGACTAAAAACAGCTTTAAAAGCACATCACTAAATCTATTTACGAAACACCGAAGTGCTAACCATTCTAGCGCTAACGGGCAGCCGTGGGCCCAATGGTTAAGATCATCGACTGCCACTTAGGTTCAAGACCCCGACTGGACCATCCACCAACATCCCCCGGACACACGGCTGTGGTGTCCTTGAGCAAGACACTGAAACCCTGAAATGTTCCCCAGGCGCTTCAGCTGCCCCCTGTTCCAGTGTGTTCAACTAACATATGTATGCGTTTACTGTGATGGGTAAAATGCAGAGAACTAATTTTGTGTGCATGCATGTTGATGACAATAAAAGGTGATTCTTCTTCTTCTTCTAAATCAGTCGAAGAAGCAGTGGACTCCCACCAGCACTGGACGCCAAATAGGCGTTGGCGCCATCAAAGTGCAGGCTTTGATGTGCCAAAGTTCATTGTTTTACACTGGACTAAGCCGCTACAGTAATTCTTCATTGTCATCATCACCGTGATCAGATGAATTGTTGACGTATATGTACAGGTACCCTACATTGTGTATCGGTGTGCTTAGCTCTAAGCTGTATTTTTAAGTGAAAAGCAATGTTTGTAAGCATTTGAAATGCTACTAAAGTGCGATCATAATTTGTGGTATAGTTTATGGCTTAAACTATTATGATATGCAACTATAATCACTTTTAGGAGCCCTTCACTAATTTGTGGAAAGTGGCTATTCGCAATTGGTCTCAGTCCCTGTCACTTGCGAATAGCGGAGTTCCACTGTACCGACAACCAGCATATTTCGATGATGTCAAGCTCGCATTGGCGGGGTATATCCGATCCGTGTATTTATGCTGCCGTCTCGCTAGCAGATACACTATATACGTATGTATTGGGTTCTTCAATTCACATTTTTTGGAAGAGGCCTGATCCCTATCCGCGGATGTCCGATTCTAGGGACTGTTTTCTATTTACGTTGCTATATAAAAAAACAACAACATGATGCATAACCCAATGGTGCCAATTAACACAAAAATAAATAAATACATTGGGAAAATTGGGTCATTGGAACCATGCAGTATAAATCTAGCCAAAATGCATGGGGGATGTGTAGTCTGAGGCCAACAGTGATGAGTAAAAACACAACATAACAAAACAGAAAATAACCAATGGAGGACCACAGCGTTGTCTTGGCATTTGCACGTATGGAGCTACTACAACACTGTGTTCAACCAGGTTACATTACATACAGTATTTGCGTTGTAATGGAAATATCAATAATGTACAGTTCACCCAGAAAGTATTCCCAGGGCTTCACTTTTTCCACATTTTGTTTTGTCTTTTCCGCCCAAAATTTCCCCTCAATTTTAATTACAACACCCCATAACGACAACATGAAAGACCTGCCGGTATTGTGAAGCACAAAAGAGAGACTAATTGAGAGGTACAGCAATAATAAGTATTGAGCAAAGACTGTGTGATTTCTTCGTTTTGGGTTTTTAGTACATTTGCCCCCAAAAAATAAAAAATAAAACTACTTTCTTCATGTTGAAGTGCTGTATTTAACTATTTTTTTTTTATAAACCAAGTTTTGTTTTTGTTTTTTTAAATCAAGAAAATGTTGAGTTGCAACTCATCCTTTAAACGTGATGGAGGTTTATCAACAAATAGCCAGTCAAAAAGATCATTGGTGACACTTCACTTCCAAGTATTCAAACCATTCACAATAAGACTGAACAAACGTGCCAAGAATGTGCTCGGCTAATTGAGTTGAGCACGTTCAGGAAAAACAAAACAAAGAAAAAAAAAAAACGTAACGTGATTATTGCTAATGAGAAGCATGTACTGGTTTTGTTCGTCCTGGTACACCTCGCTTGTGGCGTGTTCTGAATCAGCAGCAGAGGCGGCGGCCTTCAGCTGAGCCCACGGGGGCGACAACAGGTAAACAATTTCATTAGCGAGCCCTGCTCTCCACTGATGGAGAACAGAAAAACAACACGGGGAGGAGGAGGAACGGCACTTTTTGTTTTGAACGTTCTCCTGAAAGCAGGCTATCCAGTTTGTCCGTGACTGGAATAGAAATGATAAACACGCTCAATGATGATAGGCAATTAGGCCCCCTGCTCGACAGGCAAATGACGCATGAGATGACCTGTGAGTCTTCGCTTCCTTCCGGGCCTCCCTGTTAATCGAAAACATTGAAAGACTAAGCAATTTTAAACTAAATGTTGACTTAGCGAGTGTTGTGTACACACAAATATATTTTAAAAAAGCTACAGGGTACAAGCAGGTTTATGAATGAAATGGATTTAAAAAATAAAAAGTGTATTACCATATATTCTATTGTTTTGGAAGGCCTAAGAGATCAGTTCCACTTTAAACGCGAATTAAAAAAAAGAGAGAAACCGGAAAAATAAAACAGCCCTTGGTTCATTAAACATAGGGCAATCGTTCCTTAGCTTGACAGTCTATATGGCCATGAAAATGTACGCAAAACATAACACTATCCAAAGTTGTCTGCACTTGGTTCATTAAAACAATGTGAAGACTGACTGGCCTATATGAAAATCTACTCAAATGGCAGTATAATCCAAAGAAAATGCCCAAGAAAATGTACTACTATCCAAGGTTTCAGCACTTGGTTCATTAAAACAAAGTAAAGTACGAACGGCTCATGTCTTGGCAGTCTATATGACCATGAAAATCGACCCGAAAGGTATCATTATCCAAAATCGGATCATTAAAACAATGTTAAGACCAATTGGCTCTTGTCTAAATAGGTCTATCAGAAGATGAAAATCTAGCCGAAAGGTACCACAATCCTAAATTGTCGCCACTTGGTTCAATAAAACTAAGTAAAGGGCCTTGACAGTCTGTATGAACATGAACATGTAATGTAAACAAATTTTCATGATGTCTTTATCATGAAAACGCACCTAAAAAGGTACCATTATCCAAGGTAGTCGGCACATCGTGGTTCATTAAAACAAAGTAAATGCAGACTGGCTTTTGCCTTGATGGTCTGTATTGCTATGAAAATGTAATGTAAAAACACAATTTCACTGTGTTGTCACAAAAATGCACACAAAAAGGTACAATTACCAAAGGTTGTCGCCACTTGGTTCATTAAAACAAAGTCAAGATCGACTGACTCGTCTTGAAGGCAAAAAACATGACAGCAAAAGCCTTCGTCTTATTTAATTTACGGCATAAAACATCCTTTGTGACTCCCTGTATAAAACAGTTCAGTCCAAGAAATTGTCAAATGTCAAAATTCAGCTAATTTATGTCAACTGTACTTGATATAAAAATTTCATATGCTGGAACATCTAAACTCACTGTTCATTTTTCCTCCAAATGCTCCAGATGTCATTTACAATCCAAAGGTGCAAACCAATCTGGATCAAAGAACGACTCAAGAGGAAAACTTCCGGACAGATCAGAAGGCTGTGGCGAGTGCACGCCGGGTGAAAAAAAAAAACGCCTGTCTGCCCGGCTTGAGCTGGATGCCTGAAATGTTTGGGATTCCATGGGACTGGCTCCAGGAGCTGCACAGTGAAGGGTTCGCAGGGTGCAGCTTCTGGCGAGTGCCAGAGCGGTGAAGTCAGCTCAGAGGGAAACACTTGTTCTATGTGTGTGTGTGTGTGTGTTTGTATGCCGGGGGATTGGGGCTAGCAGAATACATCACTGCACAACTAAGCGTGTGAGACCAAGACTTTTCCACAAGCACTTTAAGACTCTCAAATGTACTGATTCAGTTCGGTGGGTTTTACTTACTCAGCACTTGCATGTACACTTACGCTTGATTCCAGCCAGATCGTCAGTGGAACAACCAATCAGTTTCCCGAGAAGGAAACACATCGTTCATGCTTAAGTCTTTTAAAACATTTCTACATGCTGTATTTCCCTTAAACAGTCTAGATGCTGTGCGCCGATTACCCACCAAGTCCATCATCTAGAAGAAAAATAATCACGTTATTTTTCCCATCAGGGAAAAAAAGGGTATTAACTGGAAATACCACAGTTCCTAGACACTATCGTTCCCACGCAGACATTAATGAGCTCACTGCTGAACCCATTTGTTAATAACCAAAACAGCAGCACCTACCGAGTCTCTTGACGAATAAACAGTCTCTTGACGAATTAAAGTGTGAGCAAACATATGTAAACATAACTCTTTTATTAACGGACTTCCTCTAAAAGACGGTCGTCCCTCTGGTTCAGTTCAGTCATAGGTTGGATCATCCACTCGAGACCAAAACGGCAACTCCCTTTTCTCTTAAAAAACAAAACAAAAACAAAAACAAACTAACAGACTGGTAGTAATTGTTGTTATCTTACATCTTATTGTTTACACAGGAACGATAATAAAGTGGTAAGCCCATGAGTTTGAACTGCATTGCTAACCAAAACGGCAACAAATTACTTTTGCTTTGTTTGTACAACTAAAGATATCTCGACCCATCTATAGTTGAGAAAATGCAACCTTAGTGAAATGCACACTTAGGTTTAGTCAGAAGTGTAATAGACGCTCTTGTGACCTTAAAATATTTTTAATTACATGTGAAAGAAGGGATGGCAATATTTGGTTTATGAAGAGAAAAATATAGAGTTTGATCCTTGTAATCTGGTTTACTGGTCATTTGTGCATGTACTGTATAACTGAATTTGGATGGCATTCAATCGAACTTGGATTTACAGGCGGACTGGTGGCCTTTAAATTAAATCACAGACGTCTGAATTGTGGTCAAAATATTCATCAGTTTCTGCTTCAGCTCCTGAATTTTCATTGAGCGAAGCATCTGTTCCCACGTGGCGGCGGGGTGGGGCTGTGGGTGGGTGGTGCAGGTATCACCGTCGGATTTGCTTTGTATTAATTCGTGCGCCATTTAATTTTCCTCCTGTCCTTGCCGTGAAGGGCAGCGGCATGTCGAACGACGCTTTAAACTTGTGCTGGGATCTGCAACAAATATAAAGGGGCTGAGCTGATTCAAGCGACGGAAGCAAGAGAGCTCATGTTTTCAGTGTAACACTGACGGTACAAGGAATAATGAATAAGCATCGTCGGGCTGTTGACATACAGCTAGATGCCCTCAATGGCCCCGAGAAAGCTTTAAGGCTACCAACTTGGATGCTGAAGCTACTCTCATTTGCAATATCAAATTTGTTGCATCCACACGTCATCGTTCTGTATTGGTTTGATGAAGTAACGACTTGGGATGGGAATCGCAGTTGAAGTTGTGATAGGATAGCTTGTCATTTTGCCAACAAGAATACAGCGGTACATCCATTACGCGATAACAAACAATTGTTAGGGTTATGGGTGAGCTGGAGCGGATCTCATCTGACTTTGGTCGAGAAACGGGTCCAGTACAGCCTGGACTGGGCGCTAACCAATCATAGTGTATATATAGACAAACAAACATTCACACTCACATTCACAGCTAGGGAAAATTTAGTCCTCGATTAACCTAACAGCCATGTTTTAGGAGTATGGGAGGAGAAAACCCATGAAAGAACAGGAAGAACATGCAAACTCTCGAGCCCAGATTCAAATGCTCAACCTCAGAAGTGTGAGGCAGATGTGAGAACCACTTGTCCACCTTGCCCCCTACGATTATTCCAGGGAGGAAATCTGATCAAATATGAGCGACCAAAGTGTTGGGACTGAAGAGTTGTAGGAATAAGGTCCGTATTGAGCTTGAATTTCTGACCACCCCCAAACTGAATTCGACAAAAATCTAATTTAACGCTGGCAGTGTGAACAAGACAAGTGCTGTCTTTGTTTCTTCAGGTCACTAATTCCCTTCCATCCCAAAATGTTAAGCATCATAAAACTCAAATCCCCCCAAAGCAGCCTTTATAAGCCACTGACATTTCTGACATCAACAGCAATCATAAAAGTGTCGGGTTCCCCTGGCCGGCTCCCGCATCCATTCATAACCCTGCAGCGGAAACGGCGCAACAAAGACGGGAAACAATCGGGACGAACACTCTGTCAACTTGGACGCTTACAATCGCCACGATTGGGGAAAGTGAAGTGGCGCCATTGGGGACAGCGGTAGTAGCACCCTATGGGAGTGGAGGCCCCAAGGTCAGAGGCCTCGTGAAGTGTCCTCGTCTGACGCAGTGACCGCTGACCTCGTCTTTCCTCCTTCCACAGAGTCACGGATGGCTTCATGTGCAGTTACAGCACAGTGTTACTCTTCCTCTATCTCCTAGCAGCAACACCAAACAATACCCAACCCCCACACACGGGTTATGACCATGTGTGATTTATTTGCGTCGCCTTACGCACACAGACCCTGAAAAGCTCCATCTTGTCCATACATGAGGAACCATGATTAACCAATCAACAGAAGATCATTAATTATGCAATGCGTCCTGGCAAATGGCCGGTGGGTGTATCGACTCCAGCCAAAGGAGGGTAATTAAGATGAGTTTTAATAACAAAACCACGGGGAAGGATATAGGCGCTCTTTTAATTTTCCTTGCTAGCAAGAGATGGCAAACACAGATTAGCTGTGCAAGTAAGAAGGTAGGACGCATTGCTAGGACACCCTGGAAGTGGCGAGTGGAGTAATCAAATAACCAGATTTAACCAATAACTACAGTATGGAACATTTTGTATGATTCTATTATTGAATCGCCAGTTGCCCTGCAGCTGAAAAACACATGATGCTGCCACCACCATGCTTCACTGTTGGGAGTGTATTGGACAGGTGATGAGCAGCGTCTGCTTTTCTCCACACATGCCACTTAGCAGCAGAAATCTTTTTGTAACCTTGGCCAGATCTGTGCCTTGCCACAATTCTGTCTCTTGAGCTCTTCAGGCAGTTCCTTTGCCCTCATGATTCTCATTTGCTCTGACATGCACTGTGAGCTGTAAGGTCTTATATAGACAGGGCTGTGGCTTTCCTAATCAAGTCCAATCAGTATAATCAAACACAGCTGGACTCCAATGAAGGTGTAGAACCATTTTAAGGATGATCAGAAGAAATGGACAGCACCCGAGTTAAATATATGAGTGTCAGTGACTGTTTTTCTGTCAACATGGAGTGCTGGGTGTACATTAATGAGGAAAAAAATGAACTTTAGGAAACGGCTGCAATATAACAAAGAGTGAAAAATTTAAGGGGGTCTGAAAACTTTCCGTACCCACCGTGTCCTGTTTGGTTTCCGCTAATCTGGCTCTGCTTAAACTTATCTTCTGCATATCTCGCCGGGCTTCCACATTATCTCATGTTTCCGCATATGTTCCCTTACTTTCACAAATCTCGTGAGGTTTCCAAATATCTAGCGAGGCTTCCGCATTTCTCGCTATGCCTCCGCATAACCTCTACTGCTAGACTTCTGCATATCTCGCTTTTTAGTTTCGTATATTTTGCCACGCTTTCGCATATCTCATTATATTTCCACATATCTCACCCTACTTCGACATGTCTCGTTAGGTTTCCTCATATCTCGGCTAGGCTTCCGCGTATCCAGCTAAACTTCCGTAAATCGGGAGACTTTAGCATATCTCACAAGACAGACATTTTTTACTAGGCTTCAGCACATCCCACTAAATATCTACATGATATTTCTCGTTAGTCTTCCAGATATCGCACCAGTGTTCCTCATATTCCCCAAGAGAGTGTCACACTCTGCGGTCGAGGCTCAACTGTCTGACAGTGGCGAGCACACGATTGGAGATCGATGCATGTGGATCAATAGCTGGTCTGGACCAATTGTTACTGGGATTGAAACCTTGATGCTTTTTGGCAGTAAATATCCTCAAGGATTTGTTAAGTGAACCAAGGAAAATCCTGCTAAATTCGATCCACTCTCCAACCAGTCAATCGTCCACAGGGGGAGCGGGGAGGGGACACCTCATCAGATTTGGCTCATGTCCTACAATTTACACTGCCTGCGCAGCTGGCGTCTGCTTCGCCGAACAAATGCTGAGCAACAAAGCGGTTCGGGAATAATTGGATCAGCAACTTTGCAGATGTGGATCACAAGTGCAAAACACGTCCCTGTGGAGCGAGGAGGTGGCGACACTGTCAAGTCAAAACGGTTACTTTCACTGGGTGAGAAGTGGACATGGAACGTGGCAGATTTGAAAAAGGATTAACGTCACAGACGACCACAACAATTATTACAAATTACTCCAGAAGGGGATGATGGGGGGCTAAAAACAATTTATGTGCTGCACGTCCAGCGATAATGACGGTGAATAAGGCAGAATAATGCCGCTCATGCCATCGAGAGTAAAATATCAAATACAACTGGCTTTTGTCTGTCCAAAAATAACACAGGCGACGGTCTAGCCTGAAACAATGTGGGTTAGGCAACAACATGCAGACCCATTTTTTGGTGATATTTAAACATTATTCATTTTCATACAAGCAGAAGTTAACCAGTCCAATATTAAAAGGGGAAAAACAAAGAGTTAGCTTGTGTAGTGGTTAACACAGCAGTCTAAACTGTTACTCAGTGCATCTTCTTGCCAAACAGTACAGTGTTACTCAAATGTACCACACTGGTCACACAAGATTCCATTTCAAATCCTCTGCTCACAAAAAGCTGATCAATTCAAGCTCCGCCTGGGAGATGAGTAGGGATGAAACGGTAAGAAAAAATAATAGCCTGATTATAGTGACCAAAATTCTCAGGGTTAGCATAGTGGTAGAAGTGAAAAGAATTAGGTAAACTTCCAAAAGCTAATGAGAGCCAAAGCAAAACAAATGATAAATGCTTCAAATATTACAAAATTATCTAAAAATACAAAACTTAGAAACAAAACAAAACATGTTAGAAAAAAACTGATAAAATAATTGAAATACTAATATTAGCAGAAGGAAATATACAAAAAAATTCAGGAAAAATAAACAAAAATAAATACTGGATGAAAAATATAAACATTTTGGAAAACGAAAATTTTATGAAAAATACAAAAACATTTTGAAAAACTACAAAAATGTTAGACACAATTCACAAATAAGGGAACATGTTTTTCAATTATTCAAAAATATAATAATACAGACAAGACCCAGAAATTGGGGAAAAAAGATCATAAATATAACAACTAAAATACTAAAAAAAAAAAATTAAATAGGGAAAAAAACAACAATTAGAGGAAAAAAAAGTATTGGCCAAAAAATGACAACAAAAATACATTATATGAAACATTCAAAAAGATAAGACAAAAAAATACACAAACATTACAAAAAAATAAGGTGACTTCTTTGTCTCAGTCTTCTATCGTTTGTCCTTCACCATTTGTTTGCTGTTGCGGCGCGTGGCAAAAGACCAATGCTGCACTCAGGGATGCCAAATATAGTAGTAACGATAATAACAATCTGTAATTGTAATACTAACCGACTGAAATGTTCTTACGGTTTATTGGTAAACCATAAATTGATTGTAGTAGTTAGTTAGCCCTTTGGGCTGGCATCGTACACACCCACGCGCACACACGCACAAAAAAATGAAAGCCGGAAAAAAAAGCAGAAAATTTTCACATTGTTTATTTGAATTCCAAATTGTTTGACTTTTTAGGGTCAACACAGTAACTAAACCTAAAAGCCAAGGGGGGAAAAAACGAGGTAATGAGCTTTTGGCAACAGATGATCACAATTAGTTTAATTATATGCGGCTGTGTTGCCAGATTGCCTTTCCAAACCAAAGTGTCTCAATTTGATCAACATGTTTTTACACTTTGATTGGATTGTAGTTAGTTACTAAAACAGGTTATCAGGTTGCGTCATCACAGTTGGGCCAAATAAAAGCCAACCAGGGTCACTGTGCCCAAAAAAAAAAAAAAAAAAAAAAAAAAAAGTATCATCGTCTACCGTATGATAAATCACAGCTTTGGCTAAAGTTACCCGTGTTGCAATGCTGACGACGTGCCATGTGCTGGAGTTTCCTTAAGTACTTTCTATTTCAGTGCAGCCTCCACTGTAAAAATCTGAATCCTAATGTGACGCCACCCTCGGCCAGTTAGCCCATTAATGGCTGCTCTCAGCAGGTCCGTGGAGTCCCGTGTTTTGGTGGAGGTGCTCCAACAAGATAGGGAGGTTTGGCTCGGTTTGTTACAGTAAAACAAAAAGTGCACTGGCCGCCTCGCACTGCCAAGCAGTTCAAGTTGTCGGAAGAATCTTGCACGCGGGTGCTGTCTCGACACCTTCGCTTGCACCCTTACGCAAGGCAGCGGCCTGTACTTTAACAGCTCTCAGACGTGTTTCGTATATTTTGCCACGCTTTTGCATATCTCATTATATTTCCACATATCTCACCTTACTTCGACAAGGTTTCCTCTCATTAGGTTTCCTCATTTCTCGCGAGGCTTCCTCGTGTTTATACTCCACTTTCTCTATAAACTGTTTCGGTGACTCTTTCTCATCATGGTTGGGAATATAGTGGTATCTCAGTGGTGGTAAACGTAAAATTTGGATTTAGATTTTTCTCAATTTTTAAGCGAAATATGGCTTAAATGTTATGTTATAATATATGGACTTGTGCCACTCCCATTAGCAAAATCCCTGGCTTGTGCGTTTTACCAATATTGTCATAATTCTAATAACGTCATCATTTTACTCGATAATTGTGCTTTGAAATTTGTATAGTTTCATCTCTATACAATATTTCACCAAAACAAACTTAATTAGCATGTAGCTGAATGCATAATACCTACGAGCAGCTCTTCCTTTCACCTCTTCATCACATCTGCTAAGCATCTTCAGGCGGTGAGCACTTTTACTGTATTGTAGTTTTATTACAACGTGGTTAACTTGTACAACAGTTTGGAAGAACTTACTTCTCTGGCAGTGCTTTTGCGTCCAGCAGCGCTCGCTGAAATGTCCGTTGATGGTGGTGGTCTGGCAGGTGGTCTTCCCCACGGACGCCCCGGGGCACACGTCCCCGCACTCCCTGTCGTTCTTATTGGCCACGATGTAGTTGTCCTCCACCGAGTCCAGGATCTTGGACCAGTCCAGCGTGGACAGGTAGCAGAGGTCCGGGTTCTTCTCGATCCTGACGGCTCCACGCGTGATGTTCATCAGGCTGTGGAGGCCCAGCTCGCGCAGCTGCAGCATCTCAAACACCACCAGGGCGTAGTTGAAGAACAAGTTGTTGCCACGGATCACCGTCAGATTGGGGAACAGGTCGCTGAGGCTTTCCATGCCGTACACGCGGAAAAGCAGCAGGTAGTCGGTCACCACCGTCAGCTTGGGGAACGCCAGACCCCGGAAATCCTCGGGCTTGGTCCCAAACATGAGAATGATCTTCAGGTGGCCTTCGATGACCGTGCAGTTGGCCAGAGAGTTGAGGTTGGTTACATTGTTACGGATGTCCTTGCTCGGACAGACTGGAAAGACACAGAGAGGGAACAAGAAGCTTAAGAATACAAAGGAACATAATAGTAGTAAAGGGTAAATGTCTCATGCTCCTCTGGAAACAAACACAGTGCAGCTCAGTCTCTGGCTACCGGATGTTTTTGAAACTTACGACAAACAAATACGAACGTGAATAGCAGTGCAGCACAGGTGGAACAAAATAATTGATTTACAACTTCTGATTTTTCAAAAAATGAAAATTTCTTCTCGTAAAATGTTGACTTGATAAAAAAACAACAACTTTAATCTTATAAAATTGTGACTTTTTCCTAAAATAAATACAACTTTATTCTCATAACTTTAATATGCATGGTAGGTTAATTGAAGACTCTAAATTGCGCGGTGTGAATGCGGATGGTTGTTTGTTTGTATGTGCCACGTGATTGGCTGGCAACCAGTTCAGGGTGTACCCCGCCTACTGCCTGAAGATAATTGGGATAGGCTCCAGCACTCCCGCGACCCTTGTGAGGATAAGCGGCTCAGAAAATGGATGGATGGATGGAATGTAAAATGACAAAATTTTGTGCTTTATTGTCCATAAATTGTTCTCAACCGGAAGCTTTTGTGTTGATATACGGACCACAAGCTTTCCACCTCGGCACAATGTCTACGTTCCTCATGGGTCTAGCTTCCTAATTCAAGCCAAAATGGACATGAAGGCATTCAGGCATGAATGTTGACCAGTGGCTTACTAAAAGTGACCCATGCCTTGGGCAAGACGTCTGCTCTGTAAAAGCAGACTTCGAAGGAGTCAGACATACGGGAGAATAATAGATCTCTTGGTAATTAGAGTGGCTATATCACGGCAAAATATGCAGCTTTTTCGCTAGCCGTGATGAAGAGCAGACTGTTTTGTGTAGCAACCGCATTTCTGGCGCCAAGTCACTGTCAACCGTGGAGCTCTGCCATGCGAACGAGCGAGGTCCTCGGTCTGGCCTGAAATGATTTGTCAAGTCGCCTCAGTGACTTCATAAGAAGCTTCAGCTCAAGCGTAAGCTACAATCTATTCGAAAAGAAGCTGTCAGCCACGATCGGTGCAAGTGGCATATTTGTTACCGTGGGGGGGATTCGCGATGGGCAGACACACAAAAGCAACAGGTGGCGATACAATCCATCTTTTTAGGGCAATATTAACCAGAGGAATCAAGAAAGTAATTTCCTGGAAAAGGTACAAAATCAAGGATGGCAAGTCAAAGAACGAAAAAGGGAATTAGGGCTGCAACTATTGTTCGAATAACTCAATTTGATTACAAAAAAAGTTGAAGCAAAATCTCTGCTTTATTGAACAAATGGTTAAAACAAAATACATGATTGATAAGCACCTTCACGGCTGCCACAAATGACTAAGAACTGCCTCTCTCTACAGTGTCTTGCTGAACACCTGTTACTCGGGCCAATACTAAACACATCAAGGGGGGCTAGCTGAACACAACATGGAGTCCTGTGGTGGCAGATTTGCAGCTGATAGCGTCAATGGCCCGATAAAGCGCTTACGTAAGACTCAAAAACAAGCCTCTGCCAATCGCCCGGTGAGAGTAAACGCACCATGCTCGCCTGGTCAATCTGACAGCATGCCCACTTTTTCCAATAGTGGCTAACACCTGATCCACTTCACTTTTTCTTCTACTTCTCTTCTGCTATTGGGCGTGGCGGTTCTAGGGTCGGCTTATAGTTCACGAGTGTGCAGCTGGAGGTGAGCGGCTGTGTATTTGTTTACCGAAACAGCCACAGGTGAGCCGGGTGCGCGGGGTCACCTGGTCAGCCATAAGACGGCGAAAGCCTTGCACCTCTTTATGGCCGAGGCCTCATTTGACACCTTCTCTCTTGCATAACAGTACAACTCGGCGCACAAACAATGAGCTTTACAAGAGCATTTACACTGTGTCAACCATTTAACATTTTTTCCCCCCAACCTTTTGAGAGACCAAGGAAGGGTCTCTCAAAATTCGGTTGTATTTTACTGATCGTAAATTACAACCGAAAAAATTGTGAGAATGCAGTCGAGGGAATATGTTAAATTTTTCAAGGGGGGGAAAAAAAACTTTTTGGGGAGAAAAAAAGGGCCTAATCTTGAGAGAAGTTATACTTTTAACAAATAGAATGTCATAATTCTGAAACCAGCAGCCGCTGTCACTCTGACATACAATAATTAGGAATGCACCGATACAACTTTTTTTCAGACGTAATATGAATGCAAGTACTGAAATTTGAGTACTCGCCGATGCCGAGGACGGATAAGTGATATTGACAATATGGTCTCGCAATTATGATGAAAATGTGTTAACATTTTTTGTTAACTTTAACAGAGCACACATTTCACTCTAATACAACACTTTTTAGAGTAACAACATCGTCATTACTGACATTTTAACATCCGCCTGTGTGTTTTTCTCACAATTTTGCCACACATTTCACTTAAATGTAACTTGTAAAACAAGGCATTTCAGTTATGTGGTGTCTCAGTCTGAACACTAGGGGGCGCTATATAAATGGAATACAAAAATGAAGACAAAGAAGAATGTATTCTGGTGAATTTGTATATAGTATATATAGTGGTCTTTTTTCATGACAAAAATAGTACTTACAGTTTACATTTAAAAAAAAAAAAAAATAATAGACTATTCGTGACAAAAGTATGACTCATGCAAAAAAATTATAAATATGGTTTTTCCCCTCACAAAATTACAAATTTCTTCTCAAGAAATGTGCCTTTTGAGTCTTCCATTGAGTGTTGAGAATTAACACTCGTACTAAAACACTTAAAGCAATGCATCTGGTTTGTTCCATGTCCATATCAAATAAACGAATAAATGTAAAAAAAAAAAAACATTCTTGTAAAATTGTACTTTAAAAAATACAACTCATGAAATTTCTTCTTTTTGTCATTAAAAATAACATTATTCTTATGAAATGATACATTTTCCTCTAAAAAGATGAATATTCTCATAAAATTGCAACTTTAAATACTACAAAAATGACTATTCACATTACATTAAGGTTTTTTTGTAAAAAAAAATAAAATAAAATAAAAATAAAACATTTAAAAAATTACAAATGCAAATATGGTTACCGTAAATTTAAGAACAAAAAAATATATGATTTTTGTTCTTTTCCTTAACTATGCTCCTTAAGTGTACTTCTTTCTCAATTTATTTTGTTTAATAAGTCAGACTCGCCTGACTGTCATGACTTTCAAAAATCACAAATTTAATGAAATTATTCTTTACTTAACAGAATACACCTTTATTCTTGTAAAATTATGACTTTTCTAAGAAAAATATATCTTTTTGTAAAAACATTACTTTCCCCCCCCCCCCCTCAAAAAAGTATACAGACGCTCCTCACAAAGGATGTAAAAGCCTTTTAATTCCATATGCATGCATGAACATTTGCCTCAGGAGAAAACAATTACTGAAGTTTCAATGTGACTTGAAACAGAGGCAACTGAAAGTGGGAAAATTAGTTCAAGCCAGAAAACTGAATGCAACAAGTGTGGCTAACTGAAGATGAGCAAAAGCTCAGAGCCACAAAAAGCTCTGCTTTCTGGTGGAGTTGCACGCCGCAGTGAATCGACAAACGTACAATAGGAGGGGACGCTGCCGCTCGTAAAGTTAACCCGCGCGTCGTCGCTCCTATCAGTGTTCGCTTTCAGCCGGGATAATATTTTTAGCAATGGCCAAAGTAAGCCATTGATAGCTAGGCTCGCTGGAAACGGAGGAACACGGCAGCCCGAATGTGCGAGTGGGGACTTTCAGAGAAAGCGCGAGCTCGTCCATCTGCGAACATTTAGTCGCAACTTTTGACAGGGCTCGTAAATCTAAAAGGATGTCCGCCAACGGCACAAAATGGCTGCTTCTCAGGCTGTGGCAACGTGACCTGCCTTAACCAAAACAAGCAGAGAACACTTTTAGGAGTGGGCAACAAATTCATTTTAACTGTCGTACAAGTGTAAAAAATTAACCACCATACAATAAAACTTAAATAAAGAATAAAACCACTCGCAACAGTTTTTTTTATTTTTATAATGACAATAAAGACTGCATTCATTATATTGCACTAAACATCCAGATGCTTCCCCAAGTTGCCGTAATTTCCTGAAATAGGGTGATCATTACACAATTTCCTCTTTCCCATCAATGGCACCCTTCGGTGGTGGTATCACAAAAAACAACAACAAAAAAAGAGAAAAAGCCAAAGAAAAAGAACATCACTGGTGGAAGTAATCCTTTGAGATACTCGCTGATCTAAAGTATTTTCGTCAACAAAAATCTGACTCATAAAATCTGAAATTCCATCAAAAAGAAAATACAGTTTTATTCTCACAGTTTATTACTTTTTTCCATGGTTAAAATCCATCCGATTTTATTCTGGTAAAACTACAAATTTCCTTCTTAAAAATGACAACTTTATACTCACAAAATAAGACTGTTGTTCTTAAAAAAATGTGTATTCTTAAAAAAAAGTCCCTTTTCCTACAACAAAATAAGTGTTTTTTGTGAAGTCATTCTGATAAAATTACAACTTTGCTTCTTATGAAAATACTATAATACGAATATTGCTGTCATTTCCTCAACGAAATAAGAAAATAGAACTCTATTTTCATAAAATTGTTAAATTTATAGACAAATACAGCTAGTTCTAAAATTATGAATTCCTTTCTAAAAAAAATACACCATTCTAATAAGATTATTAATTATCTTCAAAAAATGCAAATTCACTCCTAAATTATGAATTTTCCTCTAAAACAAATTACAACTTTACTCACATAAAATTAGGAACTTTCTTCTCAAAGAAAATAACTTAAGTCTTGTAAGTCTGGACTTATCGACTTATAAAATCCAACTTTATTATCTTAAAAAAATATGAATTCACGTCTAAAATATATATACTATTCTAATGAAATTAAGAAGTTTCTTTATAGAACTGCAACTTCATTCTTATATATTGCTTTTTCCTCAACCAAAACTTTTTTCTCATACAATTATCAATTCCCTTCTCAAAAATATCACTTTATTGTCATAAAAGTATGAATTCCTTCTAAAAATAAAACTACTCATAAAATTATGAATTTTACCCCCAAACTGCAACTATTCACATAAATCGATTTTCTCAAAAAACACATTTAAAAAACACTTATAAAATCATGAAATGTCTTCTAAAAAAGAACTTTGTACTCATCAAATTTGATTCTTTCGCTAAAAAATATAAGATGTTATTCTTGTAAAATATCTATTTTCTTCTAAAAGAATAACATTTTACAACTTCAGTCTCATAAAATTATGAATTTATATTTATCATTTTTTTCACCCCAAAAAAAGCAAAACACAGTGGATTAACCGTACATGCTCACAAGATTTGCTGACATGGCACATGATTATTGAAGTCCGAGGTTTATTTGACTTTTGAGGCCTATTTATTCCCAGAAAAATGTTGGGTATAACTCTAAACTGTCGATCGACTTTCAGGACGTTCCCCTGCAATACAGAGGCGCGCTCACAAAGGTTACTATGGCGACGGGCCGAGCTCTCCGTACAACAAGGCCAGACTGAAAAACAAAGCTCTTGGCGCTGCTGCTGAAAATCATCAATGAGCTATTAACAAGGGCTGGGCTTGAGCACGGGCCAAAAGTACAGCCGACGCAAAGCAGGTCACAAGACGCTGCTAAATTTAAACATAGTCGAGTGGGAGCACGTCGTCGTCGCCCATGTCCACGCACAACTCCCCATTCTTTCTTTACGGCTGCAAGCTAGCTATTGCGATCCCACCGGGGAGGTGGAGGGCTGAACAGCCCCTGAGAGGCCCCAATAAGCCCACTGGAACACAAAAGGGCTTAACAGCCCCTGAGATGCCCCAATAAGCCCACTGGAACACAAACAGGGGAGTGATTGCGACACTTCCCTTTTCAAGGTTTCACTGTTCTCTTTGCTTTCCGTACAAGTCAGCGAGATTGGTACAACAACATGTAACGTAATCATCTTCACCGTGGCTTGGATGCTTTGCTTCACTAGTTCGGTACCTTTCTACTTCCTGGTTCCCACTGAAGGACTTTGTTCATTAGTGATTGGGCAGTGTCATACATTTGGGTTAGGGCTAGGCGTTACACCCTTTAAAATGCCGGACCAGTGAAGGAGGGGCTCAGGTTGAACCCCTTTTATTAGCCTGTCTGACCAACGGCTACTTGTTGAGAGAGGAAGCTTGTATTTAGCAGCACTGGGAATTTAACGCATTTTTATTTTTTATTATAGAGTTGTTGGGTATATAAAGGGTCCTTCACTGATGCAACATGAAATTTCCCAAAATTTACATGCAAATGGCAGACGGCACCTAGCGCTACAAGCTAAGATAGCAGTCTAAAATCAATCAAAAAATGTACTGCACTGGATCAAAAAAAAAAAAAAAAGCCACTGTAGCGTTCACAGTTTGAACATTCAATTGTGTGTTTTTTTGGAGGGAGCGAGCATACTGCGACACTATGAGAATCACTGGTCTAGACTGTACTGTATTTCTGATTAATTTCATCTTACGATATTGCGTTACGTTATCTTCAGTGGGAAAAAAAGGGGGCTTTTTCAAAAAGAAGGACATTTTCAAGTTTTGAATGGTCGTGTATGTAAAAACGAGCCTGCGATTGAGGCCTTTACAAAGAAACTTGACTTGATATTGTTTTTAATGTTCAACAATTTAACATTCCATCAGAGTCGGACAGGTGAGACAAGGCAACCTCTGCAAAATATTTAGGGCTTGGAAGCGCATACCTTGGGTCAAAGTTTCCAACGTGGTTAAATCACAACTTTTCCAACAAGTAAATGGGCACCTTGTCTTTGGCAATATTCAACCGAATTTGTTGAAAAGCACTAATTACGCCAACTTCATTCAGTCTAACAGCCAACTATATTCAAAACCATTGTGTTTTTTGCTATACCGGTCCGTCGAAATGTTTTTTTAAGTGACACTGCGCCGCGGCGTGACAAAAGGTAGGGGCCCGCTGTTAAAATATTAACGGCATCGTCGATTAATCGACTCGACTTTCATCACATCACAGTTGACTACAAAAAAAAATATTTAGCTGTCGGAACCCCTAGCTTGGCCAAACACCACCAGCCCTGACCAGTTGTGAGGTTTTACACCTGGAACTCACTCCTACCCGTGGCCGCTTTGTGTTAACAGCAATTGTCAGTGACGCTGACCATTACCTAATAATATGACTGCGACCGAAACGCAGCAGCTGTGTGAAAGCACACTACGGACACGGCAATTTACCGCTTCTGTAAGTCGATCAGAGTGAAAGGGGCTAATACAGTATCTCTGTCAAGGAGGTTATGTTTTTAAATGCTGTAAGTTTTTTTGTTTTTTGTCAATTAGCAACAAACGAATGACCGTAAAGTCACATTGGTCGACTGAATCTCACACTGTCTGGCTTATAGATTTGCGCAAGGAGGATAATGTTGGGTTTTGATGACACTGTCAACGAGGTGTTAATTTAACGTCGTGCTTGCTAGTGCGGTTGGCATTTACAGTGGTGCTCAACAGGACTCGCCACATTTCATTGACAGCGGTTTCCGTCCTATTCGTGAGGATGAGGGACGGGATGTTTTTTTCTTTGGGGAAGAAAACCCCAAAACAAAACAAAAAAAAGCACCGGTCAGTAACTTACAGCTTCCGGAGCCAAGTTGTGAGTTTTGCAATTGCACAGACACCTTTATAACATAAATTCACAGCTTTAGCAATTTAGCATCACCCATCCGACAGGGAAACTATACAACGCAATTGTTACAGCTGCAATTGTTGTTAGTTGAAGTGCTCTATACATAAAGTCGAGTAATTGGTCCCCGCGACCCTAGTGAGGAGAAGTGGTAAAGAAAATGAATGTATGGATGGATGGATAGATGAGTAATTGGTCAGGAAATTATTATTTCCTACAAATAATGTAACTTTATTCTTCTTTCCCAGTGACGTAAAGTGGCAGGTTATTTAATGCTCTTCTTACAAGATGGCAGAAGGTCTAATTAACCTGTGTGGCCACCTATTGCCATTCCTACCACAGAATAATAGCTTTGTGCTCTACTAAACAGGCCTAGATTTCACACCAAGTACATTTCAAGTAAATTGAGACGAGATCATCATTATTTCAACGTACTGTACATACTTTTTGTGACATTTGCCACAAGATATTTTGGTTGTGAAACAATGGTCTGCTATATACCCAGTTCATATTTATTGGGATTAGAGTGAATATCCTAGGAGGAGTTTGTTGAGGTACGACCGTTGGAAATGGCCAAAACCCCGGAAAAACGGCACCTTCCGACAACAATGGGAGACTACTTGAGGGTTTCACAGCGTAGGTTCTTATTGATTTTCGCACGTCCAATCATGATTAACGTATATACCAGATTTATACCAGATATACCAGATCAAGGAGGAGTTTTACAACGCTTGGAAATGGATAAAACCCTTGAAAAAAGTTACCTTTCAACCAAAATCAACGACTACCGGTAGGTTCCACAGCAAAGGTTCATATTGACTTTCATGAGTCCTGTCATGATAAACATATAATGGTTTCAGAGTCCATTAGACCCATTGGTGGCAGGACCAGGGATATTTTTGCAACCCCCCCACCCCCAATAAAAAAGGCGCAATCATGAGAAATGAAGCATAAAGTAATAAAAACGTCAAGAGAAATATTTAAGCCACACATGCTCATAATACAACAAATGTTCAATATTGCATCACATTTTCCTATACAAATACAAAGGCCCAGAGAGGACGTGATGTAAAGTGATGTCGGGGATTAACAGGCAACTTTGTTGACGCGCCAAATATGCGCCATGGCCTTACAACTTTTTTTTGTCTTGAGTTTGTTGTCACATTGCTGTCGGGCCAATTATATATTACTCGCGCACTCACTGTAGTCGTCTCGCCACGCTGCACTATTTGCATATCTGTTGTTGACCAATACTGGCCACTCATGCCAGAGTACCATCTGCCCCATTTGCACACTGATTGAGGAGTATCTGCAACATTTGCACAATCAACATTGTCCCAGATTATCGCACTACTAGTCACTTTAAACTGCCTACATTCCTTGAAGTCTCGGCGCCCTTTGCACAATGGTCATTGCACCAGACTAGTGCTATATTAGTCATTCAAACTGCTCTAAGTGCTAGAGGACTCGGCATCATTATTTTGTCAAAATAAATAAATAAATAAATAGTACCGCCATTACCATATAACTAGCAACCCTTTATTGCTCAGTGACTGTTTTTCACAAAGTCTTTATGTCTCAAAAGTGTTCTCTGTCAATTGACTGTCTGTTGTCGTACTAGAGCGGCTCCAACTACCGGAGACAAATTCCTTGTGTGTTTTTTGGACATACTTGGCAAATAAAGACGATTCTGATTCTGAAAGAGAAAAGTGAGTCATCTCCACCAATGAAAACTTCAATACTGTATATGCATGCATTTGAGCCAAGAGTGTCATGTGATGTTTATTACAATATTATACGTTGATGCAGTAGTGTGCAGTCAACCCCCGCCAATTCGCAATACACCATTTGCAAATATGCAATTTTTTCTGCAGAACATAATAGTCGTAGAAATATTCCCGCCTAGCCGTGTATTTTTGAATGGCTTAATTGTACCTTCTGCCATCTAGTTGGAGGAGCATTTAATTATTCTGCTTGACACTATATGCCGCTGTCATAAACAGATAAACAAGTATATATTATACAATTTCGGGACCAATTAAGTGTAATTGGATAATGTCCCACAGTTGAGAATTACTGCATTAGATTCATGTTAGAAAAGCTTATTAATTCATTCATTCAATTAAAAAAAATATATAAATAAATAAATAAAATTTAAAAAGCTTATAATGTCACATTCCTTGAGTGAGAGAGCTAGCAACACAAACAAAAGATGAATTGGCAGGCGAGCGAGAGACGATTATCCTCTAGCATTCTCAGACTTCTTAGTCCGGAGGGGCGACCGCGACAGCATTTTGTTTACGGACACAAACAGATGATAAGTGGTCGACCTTTGTGCCTTTCTACGTGCACGAAGCTCCTGTGACTTACAACATCGTCAATACGTCATTGCGGCCAAAACAACACGGCTTTGAATCAAATGTCTACTGGCAATTCTGTTCTAGCACTGCAGTCCCTCACTGTAGCATTGCCTTTCATCAATATTACTGCATTTTACTGAATTCACTTCTTTTCTTATGACTTACTTGATGAATCCATACACGTCTAAATACAGTTGATATAAAAAGTCGACACACCGCTGTTCAAATCCCAGGTTTTTGTGATGTAAAAAAAAAACAAAAAAAAGACGACCAAGGTAAACCATTAAAAACTTTTTCCACCATTAACATGACTTATAAGCTGTACAAGTTGAATTTTGAAAAACCTTTTAGAGGTGAAGTAAAAAGAAGCAACTGAAATAATGTGGTTGCACAAATGTGCGTGCACGGCCAAGTGCTAACAGTTTTGTCAGGGCTGCTATCTAATTAATTACTAAATGCCAACGTGATTGAAACGACATGAAACATCAATGCCACCTCTATTTTTTTTTGGGGGGGGGGGGCATTTGTAGACCCCAAAGGAATATAGTCAACTATTGTAAGAACATTGGTGCTCAGACAACTTCCAGTTCTTCTCAGCTACTGCTCCATGGACTTCCATAAAGCTGTTTCTGTGAGTAATTTTCGTGTTTGGATCAAAGCTGTTCTTCATTTTTAACTTTTATTTGGCCACTGTTACCCGAGGTCGCTACAGTTTTTGGTGGTTTGGAATTAAAACTGGAAATTCAGGGAAACAAAGTTTCTTTTTTAGGTGCATTTTGTGCTTAAGGTATCCAGTGCCTTCATCTCAAAAAGCCCCACCTTAAATACATACATACGCCTTTAACTTTTTTTTATTTCTCATACGAGGCTGTTTTTGCGTCCAAGTTGGAGGAATTGTTTTGGTAGGCCATGTACATGAAGCCTGTTGGCATTTCTTCAAACTACATTCACTTTTTTTTTTTTACTTTGAAAAGCAAGACATTGTTTCAGCAGTCACCAGCATGTTGTGAGATTTTGTTTTTTGTCTTAAGTTTTTCTTTTGGAGATAAAACAATCTAAAAAAAAATCTACCATCGAGAATATGTCTTTGTCACTCAAATGTCACTGATGACGACTCCTCCCACACGGACAGGGGATCCTCCTCGAGGAATCGGCATCAGTGAAGGCAGCTATAGCTATATTGAAGATCTCCCAAAAGCTGTATGCATGTTCTTTGGACTTTCCTGTGCACTCCACCGTTAATACCCAAAGTCCATGAATCAAACATTTTATTTTGGCATCGACTTGGGCCCTGATGAGCTAAAACATAGATTGCAAATTTCATTTAAAAAACAACAACAACAAAAAACAGCTTGCAATGTGAACGTGAATCGAAGGTGGTTATTGTAACCTAACTGTCCTTTGAAGCGCGAATAAACTAAAAACACAGATTTATCAAGGGAAAAGGGGTCTCTTCAAAAACAACACTTGAATGTGTACACCTGTCTAAGAATTTCCCAAAAAGTGTTTTTGGTGTTGAATTATGGGAAACCAGCTATTAAATTGTGTTGAGCTATTCAGAATCAGAAACAAAATCCGAATCATCTTTATTTGCCAAGTATGTCCAAAAAACACACAAGGAATTTGTCTCCGGTAGTTGGAGCCGCTCTAGTACGACAACAGACAGTCAATTGACAGAGAACACTTTTGAGACATAAAGACATTGACAAAAAACAGTCACTGAGCAATAAAGGGTTGCTAGTTATCTGGTAATGCCGGTACATTTTTTTTTTTGGGACAATTGTGCAAAAAGATGCAGAGTCCTCTAGCACTTAGAGCAGATTCATATGATTCAAATGGTACTTTATGGTTACTCACTAAAACCAGTTGAAAGATGAAGTTATTGTTTATACACCAAATTTGACACATGGATGTGATTTTTGGGATTGCAACTGAATGATTTTCTTTTCCATTTAATATTTTGACGCCTTCCTCATAGAGTAAATGTCCCAGATGACGTGACGCATGCTTTCACCTGCCATAACCGGACAGTGGGAGGCGTGGTCACCTTGCCAGATTTAAACGGGCGACCACACAGTCAGCTGAATTCATAATATGAATCACGGCCGACGACTGGTTAGAGGGTCTCACAGTTCTGAGGACTGGGGTTCAAATCCCGGGCCCGCCTGTGTCGAGTTTGCATGTTCTCCCGGTGCCTGCGTGGGTTTTCTCCGGGCACTCCGGTTTCCTCCCACATCCCAAAAACATGCATGGTAAGTTGATTGAAGACTCTAAATTGCCCATAGGTGTGAATGTGAATGCGAATGGTTGTTTGTTTATGTGGGCCCTGCGATTGGCTGGCAACCAGTTCAGGGTGTACCCCGCCACCTGCCCAGAGATAGCTGGGATAGGCTCCAGCACTCCCGCGACCCTTGTGAGGATAAGCAGCTCAGAAAATGAATGGATGGATAAATATGAATGACATCATCCGGAACAATTCTAAGGAAGGCAGAAGGTCTATGCCAAAATATTTAGAGGAAAAATATTGCACCCATTGTCGTCTGTCGATAAACACTTACTGTAAGTTGAACACGAGCGTTTGAAGGTATCTTTTTCACTGGAACTAATTTCTTTTTTTTTTTTTTTTTTTTTTTAAATCACTGGTGGTGTTAATAATCAGTGTCTTTTGAAATGCACTTAATGAATTGCCAAAAGTTACTTAGAACGCTATGATATTTTTAAAAAAAGAACAAGCAATTTTATTTTTTATTTGTGCATTTGCATATTCACAGAAGGAAAAAAAACAACAACCTTGTGGTCATTTTAACTCATGTTTTAAGTAAGATGGATGTAATACAATAATTTGGCCAAAAGACGAAACATTTGTAACGTGAAGTCAACATTTTTAGTTAGGTCAACTAAATTGTTTTTATCATGACCATTGCATCCAGTTAGGGTTCCATGTTAACACAACTAAAGGGCTTCAGTTCTTCCGTGTCTAAAACTTAAGTCACTTAAGGTAACAAGTTTCCATCCGGTTGTTTCGTGAGCTCAACTAAATCGGGTTAAGAGTGTAGATTATGAAAAAAAATTTGTGTCAGTAAAATATAAATAATAACTCATTTGAATAATAAAGTACTTGAATAACATTTATTTAACTAACCAATCACTTAATACATCGTTTGTGTATTTTAGTACTTTCAGTATTTATAATAAATCAATGATTTAAAATGTTTTTCAAATGACTAAATATATGTAAAATATGTAAAATACTTTATTTGAATAAATTGGAATTCATTCTCATTTTTATGTCAGCATTTAAACTCAATTCCCATTAAATAACCAATTATTAAATGACAAATACAAAAGTGTCAAATGTGAAAAGGTAAATTGTTTATTTTGCTAACAATTTTATATGTAAGCATTTGTATTGAAACAATTATCCATTATCAATAATGAATCATTAACCAATTCATGATATAAAGAAACCAAAACAAAATAAAAAATGACTAAATATGTCAAATATTGGAATAGCTTGCGAGAATTCATTTTTAAATATTGATATATAAATTATAATTAACTGCCCAATTATTAAATTAAATAAACTGAAATGTTAAATTATTTTAACAGTAACTCACTCATTTTTCATCAGTATTTATAATAAATCTAATTACAATTCATTCCCAGTTTAACAGAATACAGATATGTTGAATAAGTGTCAAATTGTTTCTTTTAGTCAAATATTTTTTATTTTATTCTTTGTACTAAAGCAATTAACCAATAAATAGTAATTAATTCATTATTTAGAATTCATTTAATGATTATTTATTACCAGTTTAATAGAGAATTACTTTACTTTTTTTTTTCCAAAGTAGTCAAACTTTTGTACTTTAGGAATTACAATACATCAATCAGTCATATTATGAGATACATTTTTAAAAAAGACTAAAGGCGTGTAAAATATGTAGATTGGTTATTTCAATAAATAACCAATTATTTAATGAAATAAATACAAATACGTTAAATGTATGTTTAATTTAGTTTTAGTTTATTTTACGCATATTAGATTATTTACAACAAATAAATTAATCAGTTATTCGATTAAATAAATGCATACAAAATGAATACACGTTTAAAAAAAATGACTAAAAATAAAATTATTCCAGTATTGTAGTTAAAAATGCTTCGTGGGACAAATTAAAGATGAGAAAATGTGGGCCCCCCGGTCCATACTTTGCCCACCCCGGATACCTAATGTTAAGTTTCAAGCAAATTATATACGAATTTTAAAAAACATGCCATATAATGAAAAGGTTACTTACTCTCCGCGGTGGTGGTGACGAAGCAGGCTGCGGCCAAAACAAGAGCCAAAGTCCGGAGCCACATAACTGACTCGGGGTCGAGCACCATCCGCCACTCAGACAAAAAGTGCCCGAGTAATCCTTCTTGTGGCGAGTGGGGGGCGGGGGAGGAGGAGGTGTTTGTTACGAGATGTAATTCTTCTTCAGGAAATTGTTTCGCTTTTGCGGCGTGAGCCAGCAAGTAAACAAAAATGAATAAACGACATCCCGGAAGATGGGCGGAGGAACGAGTCCAACGTGTTCACTCCCGCACACTGCGGCTGAAGCTAAACTAAGCTAAGATAATGCTAAAGCTAAGCCAAGCCCCTCCCGGCTCCTCCGTGGCTCTTCAGGCGGACTTGTGCCTCCGAGTCCCCCGCTTGAGAGAGCCCAAATACGGCTTTGACGGGGAGCTAACGTTAGCAACCTGGAGCTAAAGAGCTAGCTGTCAAAAGTAGCCAGCCAGGCCACACACGTAAAAGTTTGCGTGGCGGACACTCAATATCACAATGTGACAGAGAATAGGTGCTTTTACGTCCTCCCCAATGTTTAAGTATTTCAACAAAAATATGACATTTCATGTAATTCCGTGCGGTTTAGCCGATGTGAGTCCAGGTGGCTGGTGGCACGCGTGGCGTTACGTCCGCGTGAGTTTGATAAAAATAAAAAAATAAATAAAAATAAAACCGTCCCCAGAATGTGCGTCAGGCGGCGGCCAAAACACGACAAATGAGTGTCCTCAGAGCGCGTGGTTTCTATCCCGAACTCCGAGCCGAGCTGAGGCGCTGAGATTTCCGAGATTTTCTCCAGATCCACGCGACAGCTAAGTGAGCTCCACGTTTGTTTGCTTTTCACGTGAACGTCACATCATCCTCCGCGCTGCCTGGCTATTTTAAAATGGCAGACACGCCAAAAGTGGAGCAAAGTCCGACTTGTTCTATGCTATTATGGCGCTTTTAAATGCCCTTTCTTATTGCACAGACAGAGGTAGATGGTCTCCCAGGCTGTGTGTGTGCTGGCTGTCTCCTTAATTTTTTTCTTTCCTTCTTCTCCCAGGCAGTAAACAAACGCTGCGAAGGGAGGCAGATGGGCTCCCAGGGAAACACGGAATGGAGTTTATTGGATTACAACTGAGACTCTTTCCATAAAGACATAATCCATTTAAAAAAAAAAACAGGAAACCCAATTCAAAGTCGAGTTCTGATCTAAATTTAGCATTTCTATTACTATCATCATTGTTATTGTTATGAATACCATCATTGCTGTTATCTTTGTGGTTATTATTATTATTACTACTGTTGTTTCTATTGTTTATTATCGTCCTTATTGCTTTTGACATTGTTTTTTTTATCATAATCGCTATTATTATCATCACGATTAGTTATTACTGTCAATATTATTTCTATATTATCATCGTCATTATTGTTACTATCAAAATATCGTCGTCATTATTATCATCATTATCCTTACTCTTATCATTACTGCTAAAAATACTTGTTTTTAATTATCATCATCATTATTATTAATAGTGTTATTACAATCTTTATTATTAATATTTTTCTCATTATCATCAGCATCATTAGTTTTATCATCATTATTACTGGTATTATTATATTATCGTTATTATAATCATACCATACTGTTTTATTATCACTGTTACTGTTATCATAATCAACTTTTAATAATCACATTTTTTATTATATCTTCCTTCTTATAATAATTACTGTCATTATTGGAGTTATTACAATAATTATTATTAGCACAATTATAGTTATTATTATTATTAAGTTGAGTTTCAATTTTACCTAATTGGAAATCACGTCAAGTATATTAACCTGTTTCAGAGTCAGAGTCACTGTCATCTAACCATTATCAACTCTTTGGATTGCCATTTTTCCGGAAAAAAAAAAAGGTAACAACTGTAAAAATAAAAGTAAAATAAAGCAAAACTACTTCACCTCTGAAGAGGCGTACCAGGTTCCCACGGAGAATATATTAGCTAAGCAACAGGAAGTGTAACAGCCTCGCGCTCGGGCTACGAGTATACTATGTAAACAAATACAGGGCAGCTCAGCCTAGTGGACGTCATGGCTAGCAATTTGCTTTTCGCAGTCCGTCAAACTCATTTGAACTGGCATTTGAACATTTGAACTGACTATGCAGACTATTCTAGATTCAATGAGTGTGTTGGTGCTTTGCTTAGTGCCGAAGTTGATAAATTAGATTGCCGATCAAAACATTTCAAACGGCCTTATCTCTAAAATGGAAATCAAATATTCTTCAGCTGTGTGGTACTTGTAGGTTGTGTTGATTTCACTCTTTTGTCCAGTTTAAAGTTAAAGTTTGGAGACTGTGCCTTTTGACCATTCACAAATTTATTTTTTAATTTTTTCTAAATGAAAGTCAAGTAGTTCAAGTCCAATGAATAGCCACACAGCTGGGAAGAACGTTAACCTGTTTTTCGTGACGTTTCGCATTTAGTGGATTGAATTATGCTTTTTTTTTGGGGTGTTTTTTTGTTTTGTTTTGTTCTTTCAACAGTGATTTCGTGCACTAATAAAATATAGTCTATACCTATTTTGAATGTGAAATATTTTATTTTCCCCAACTACAAAGGGTTCTGTGACTGCGTGTATAAAACATTCGGGGTTCAGAACCTCCATCAAGGTTAAGAGCCACTGATTTTATTTATTTTTTTCCTCAGATAAGTTAGTTAATTCATTTTAGCGAAATTAGCTATAAATCATAAAAGGAGAATTAATGTATTTATTAAAATAACAATGTTACATGTAGTTTATTTATTTATTATTTAATTTAAAAAATGTAAAAAAATAAATATGGATAGTACAAATAAAAGGAGAATTAACTATTACCTTTTTAATTGAAATAATTTAGTTTCCATCCATCCATTTTCTGTACCGCTTGTCCTCACTATGACCTCCGATAAGCGGGAGAAAATGGACGGATGCATGGAAATTATTTTACAAGTCCATATAGCACTTGTTTATTACATAATTTAGTTAATCAATTATAAATTACACTTAGACCGAGGATAAATAATTTTAATATACTAATTCTCAAAATTGTTATTTTATTAAATATTTTAATTAATTAATTATTAATTAATTAACTAATTAATTACAACTAAATAAATAAATAATACAACAATGAGAATAAATTATTATTCCATTCTCAAAATCAACAATTTGATGTACAATTATTATTTTCTATTTTTTAAATCATCGAGTTTCATTAATTATTGTTTATTTAATTAGAAATGAAAATAAAAATGAATGATTTAATTATAAAAATAAATCTTACATTCACATTTTACTCAAGCTAGCTCTAGCTCTGGATTTACTACCACAAAAAAGAGCAAAAAAACAACAACAACAAAGAAAGCAATGTAGCATTCTAGTTTTGTTAGCCTACTTGGCCAAGCTTGCTAGCACCACGGATAGATGGAAATGAGCCTCATGTCAGTAGCATGCCATTAGCATTCTGAGCTAACAACGGCATAGCAATATTTTCAGAGATAATACAAGCATAGCGATGCCTTGACTTACTAGTTTAATTCGTTCCGTGACCACGCTCGTAACACAAAACACTTGTATACTAAATCATCTTCCCCCCCCCATCGAAATAAATGGAAATCTCATTCATCTGTTTCAGCACCCCAAAAAAAACCAACAAAAAACCCTAACCCTAACACCAACAAAAATGTAACATTTCTTTTCATAAGAGTAATAGCACTCGACAGTATTGTACAACAAAAATAGAATGTGCTAGTGTGCGCACCTTGGTCACCAGGGGGCAGAATAACACAGACATAAAATACAAATATTTGATGGCGCAACATGATCAGAATCAGAATCAGAATCATCTTTATTTGCCAAGTATGTCCAAAACACAGAAGGAATTTGTCTCCGGGAGTTGGAGCCGCTCTAGTATGACAACAGACAGTCAATTTACAGAACACTTTGGAGACATAAAGACATTGACAAAAAAAAAAAAAAAAACAGTCACTGAGCAGTAAAGGGTTGCTAGTTATTTAGTAATGCCAGTACATTTATTTTATTTTTTGGACAATTGTGCAAAAAGATGCAGAGTCCTCTAGCACTTAGAGCAGTTCGAATGACTAATATTGCAATAGTCCGGCGCAATGACCATTGTGCAAAGGGCGCAGACTTTGATGATCAAGACTTAGCTGCAGTAATAATGGTTGTTTTTTTCACAGAGGATTAAAACGTGTGTGTATTGTTACATTGTTCATCTACATGTGTTGCTGAATACACTTTTGCATAAAGGGTTACAACAACTGCGATATTGATGCTATTTTTTTAAGCCTTTCTAAGGCGTTTTGCATTGTGTGTTAGCATTAAGCTAGCGGAAAGTTGTGGTTTAGTCAAACAGAATCCTTTGTTTTATGTTAAAACTTTACAAAGGCGTGCCTTTTGATTTTTGATGGATTGACACGAATATGCGGACGACCGCATAGCTTGATTGAGAGCCTCCAATTATTGTGTTATTTAATTTAATTTATTTATTATATGGATTAATAATAACAACTTTCCCACTGTCGTCCCCTTTGAAGCAAAAACAAAGGCGTTCGCATGGAGCTGCTGTGCGGCCCATGAGTCATTTGTTGTTTGCGTGCGAGCCACAAAAACACGTCGATAGTTCCGAAGCCATAATGAGGCTAAACTGAGGCCGCCTGAACCAAGTTCACACGGTCCTCCGCGTCCTCTCACACCGCGCGAGCTCACCCGACCTGAAGCCGACGTGTGTTTTTTTTGTGTTGATTCAAAGCTTATTTGAAACTCAATCACTATAGCTAGCGAATTAGCAGCTAGAGGTGACGGTTGCAAACATAACAAAAACAGCCAAGTGAGAAAAGCTGAAATGTCTTTTTCCATGTTCCTGTCTGGGATCACGCAGGAGGGGTGGAAAAAAAAAAAAAAAAAAAAGTCGCCTTCCGCTTTTCAACAATGCTTCATGAATTTTCCTGTGAGAATCTTCACAGATTACGGTCTGAATTTAGTCTGGCTAGGCACAAAGTGTTCCCAGAGCGGAATGAGAGGGAAAAGGTGACATCAGATCATGCAGTAAAAAAAAAAAAAAAACCTAAACAAAACAAAGAAATACAAATTTACTACATAAATGTTATCCTATACCAAAACACCGTGCGCTGTCGGTCCGAAATGGAGTGGGAAGAGGTACGCCTAAAACGTATTTAAATCTCAACCCTTTAACATTAACCTTAAGAATAATTAGAAATCCTGAAGTCCAAAATGAAATGCAGAGGTAATAAAAAGTCCACAGACCCTTGTTCAAATGCAGTTTTTTGTCAAATTTAAAAGATAATTCATTTCAAAATGTTTTCCACCATTAATGTGACCTATAACCTCATACTACTCAATGGATTTATTCGTCTTTTCAAGAGGGGAATAAAAATAAACAGATGTGAGTGATTAACCCCAATTTTTTATGTTCTGGTAGGCTTTTCCTGATGTATTTTTATACATTTTTTTGATTTCTAGCAGATTTCTGGAGGTTTTGTGCTAACACTGACTGCTTTTTGGAACTGTTCATAATTCCTTCCACGTTGTCTAAAGCCCACACATTTCCAGCTCCCCAAAGCATAATGCTGCCCCCAATTTTCTTCACTAGGTATGTTCCCGATGTTGCTCTATCGAACGATGCAAACCAAAACTAGCAGACATTCCAACAGCTTCTTCCCTTCTGCCGTTAACTTCTTAAACAGTTAACTTACAATTCCATTGTAACATACAGCCAATTTAGTCTTGAGATTGTTGTCACAGTAGTCTCGCCACACTGCACTGTTTGCATATCTGTTGTTGACCAATACTGGCCACTCATGTGGTTGAGAAGTATCTGCACCATTTGCACAACCGACACTGTTCCAGATTATCGTACTAGTCACTTTATACTGCTTAAATTTTTTGGAAGTGTTTGCACCATTTGTTTGATGTATTTTTTCTAAATACATAGGTTTTTGCAATTGTTTTATACAGATGATTTAAAAAAATATATATTTTCTACTTTTGATTTCATGTCTGTTATTTTTCATGTTATTTTCTTTTTTGTATTTGTATATTTTATCTATTTGTTACATTTCTTTCATTACATGAAAGAAAAAAACAGACAGGAAAACACAATTTAAACTGAAAAGGAGCAGAAGAATAAATCTATTTATTTTCCATTTAATTCTACTCTATTTCATGCATTAATAAGTATTCATTTTTCATTCTTTTTTAAATTGTTTCTTTTTAATATTTTTGGATTGGTCATTTTATTTGTACATGATAATTAAATAAGGCACACCACATAAGCTGCACCATTATATGGCTACTCAGGTTTGCATATTTTAATTCATGTAATTTTATTTATATCAGATAAAATACAACAATAATTTTCTGGGGTTAAAGTTTAGAATTTCGAACTATTTCAATGGGTGCTGGGATATTATAAGACAATTCCTTCCTTACTTCGTCATCTTTTAGCTGAATATGATGATTATTAAAAATAAAAGCAATTTGAGTGAGGTCAGCAGTGGCGATGCCCGTGTTGACCCAGGGCTTGTCCTTGGAGGACCCCAAAAGATGCAGGGACGCCGCCGTGTGTCTCCGCGGGTTCCTCGTGCCTGTGCCAGGAAGTCAAGTGCGGCGTGCGTACGGAGCATGGGAACGTCGGCTTCACGCTCTCCCGCCCGACTGTGAGAACAATAAGGTTCACGCATTATTCATCCCTTGGCTCTTCCTCGACGCCAGCGCGCTACGCTCGGGCCTCGCTTCCCCTTCCCGCTTCGTGAGGCCAAGATTCCTTCCTGCTGTCACCGTTGGAAAAATACAAGGCGCGTGATGGATCCTTGGGGTGAGGTGCGCATTTTTAGCCGTGATGGAACGCCAGCGGCTTAATTGAAGCCTGTGTGGTAAACGTGCTATGACAGCAAGCCTGCATCACAATACATTGACCCCCCTCCTTTGAACCCTCAAGTGAAGCGACCGCCAAAGTACATTGAAGTGTGTGAGGCCCTACGCGCCTCATTCCAAGAAATCTGGAAGAATGGCATTTTGCCGTTGGGTTGAGTGTTTGTTAGCATAATGGATTTGCTCAAACAGCGTGGCTCAAACCCATTGCAGACGCGTTAATGTGGAGGAGTTGTCTATTTGAGAGAAGCCTTTTATTTATTTATTTCTTTTTTAATAAGAAAAAAAAAATTGTCCTCAAATACTGGCCAAGACTCAACTGCAGAGTACCATAGTGGCTCAAACAACTCCAGAAAGTATGTGGCATTTACTTGAAATGCTGCCTTTAGTCATACAATAACAAACATATTTCCTCAAATAGCTGCTCAAACTCAACTGCAGAGTAGCAGGCCATTATTTGGACGAGGCACCTATTAGAGAGGAGGCCTTTATTTATGAATTCTGCTCAGCAAAAAGGCAACAAAGGAACAAAGAATTGTCTTCAACACATTGCGCTTATGGGATGAAGCTCAGCCGTGGCTTAACCTTTAAGAGTCTTATTATGAATATAACTAGGATTATCTCCCAGGTTAGAACCTCCAAACAGCTGCTGCTCCTCTCGCACATTTTGCCCACATCAGCACATTACAGCAACACAGAGCAGCACCGTGTGCTTACCACCACATCGAACGAGTTTTTGGTGAGTATATTCTGATTGGCATCGACAAAGTCACTTGTTCCGAGGCAGATTTTATGTATATGTTTTTTTAAAAAGTGTTGCTCATTTTTGTGATTTTGACAATTTTGAGGCACAGGGTGCAGACGCCTTACACAACCGCTGCGTCAAGTAAGACGTGAGAATCGTGACAAAAATCAGACACTAGGCTGACCAGGAGTTTTGAAAAAAATATTTGTCAAAGACAAACCACAATGAAACCCAAAATGCAGTTTTTAAATGGTTGTTATTATTAAGGGAGAAAACAAATCCAAACCTAAGTCCTGATACTACCACACCTGTTCTCAGTCAAGAAATCACTTAAAAAGGACCTGCCTGACAAAGTGGGGTAGGCCAAAAGATCCTCAAAAGATAGACATCATGCTGAGCTCTAAAGAAACTGGGGACTTGGGACTCCAGCAAACCATGGTGAGAGCCATTAACCGCACGTGGTGAAAACAGAACAGTGGTGAACCTTCCCAGGAGTGGCCGGCCGAACAAAATTACCCCAAGAGTGCAGCAATGACTCATCCGAGAGGTCACAAAAGACCCCAGAACAACATCCAAAGAACTGCAGGGCTCACTTACCTCAGTTAAGGTCAGTATTAATGACTCCACCATAAGAAAGAGACTGGGCAAAAATGGCCTGCATGGAAGAATTGCAAGACGAAAACCAATGCTGAGCAAAAAGGCTTGTCTCAATTTTGCCAGGAGACATCCTGATAATCCTCAAGACTTTTGGGAAAATACTCAGTGGTCTGACGAGACAAAAGGTGCGTGTCCCATTACATCTGCCGTAAAAGTAACGCAGCATTTCAGAAAAAGAACATCATACCAACAGTAAAATATGGTGGTGGTAGTGTGATGGTCTGGGGCTGCTACTTAAGGACCTGTGATAAATGGAACCATGAATTCTGCTGTCTCCCAAAAAGTCCTGAGGGAGAATGTCTGGCCATCTGTTTGTGACCTCGAGGTGAAACAAACTTGGGTTCTGCAGCAGGACAATGATCCAAAACACACCTGCAAGTCCCCCTTTGAATGGGTGAAACAAAAAAGTCTTTGGGGCAGCCTAGTCAAAGTCCTAACCTGAATACCATTGAGAAGCTGTGGCATGACCTTAAAAAGGCAGTTCATGCTCAAAACCCTCCAGTGTGGCTGAATTACAATAATTCTGCAAAGATGAGTGGGCCCAAATATCTCCACAGCAATGTAAGAGACTAATTGCAAGTCATCACAAACCCTTGATTGCAGTTGAGGATGCTAAGGGTGACCCAAACAGTTATTAGAGGGCAATCACTTTTTCACACAGGGCCATGTAGGTTTGGAATTTGGAATAATAATATAATTTAAAAACTGCATTTTGTGCGCATTTGTTCTGCTTGTGACTAATATTTAAATTTGCTTGATGATGGGAGACAAAGTGTGAAAAACATGCCAAAAAAAAAAAAATCAGGAAGGGGGGGGCAAACACCACTGTATACATTAGAATAATTTTTTTTTTCTGACAGTTATTTTTAAAATCACGTTAGATTTTTTTAATACAAAAAGGTGTTGTTTCAAGAATATACAGATATTTTCCTTGTTTTAATTAAAAGTACAATGTTAAAAAAAAAAAAATCTGTTTAATAAAAGGTTAAAATGTACCGTAATTTCTCATGTATAATGCGCATTTCCCCCGCCAAAAAATGTCAAGTCAATGGTGCGAATTATACATCGGTGTAGGGGAAAATGGAAAAAAAACAAATTCCCATTTTATAAATTTATGCTGCCATCTAGTGGTTATGAAAAAACTGTAACCTTTCATTTTAATGTACCACCGCCACCTAGTGGTTATGAAAAAGGTGTGGCCTACACTTTCATTCTAACATGACAGGAGTGTATGTATGACTGCATAGGTACAGTTGTGCTCATAAGTTTACATACCCTGGCAGAATTTTTTATTTATTTTTTAAATACGACTGATGACTGAACAACAACAATCATTAATTTCTTTATGGTTGTTTTGTTTGATGAGAATGTTTTTTTTTTTTTTTTTTTTTTTTAAATGGTTGACAGTTTAATTTAAAATAAAATTAAATGGGTTTCACCTGGCCCTTCATGTTTTCTTTAAAGAATTGTACACATCTTACAAATTCTGCCTGGGTCATCAAACATATGAGCACAACTTTTTGTTTACTCATTTACTAAATAAAAGTAGGGCTGTGAATTTCAAACTAAGAGCAATTAAAATAAGTATTACGTGTTCAAATAAAGTGCTTAACTTAAGAATAATTATTTGAAAAAAAAACCTAACAAAATACAGATAATACTTCATTTTGATCATATGGGTAGAAGCAAAATCATGCATTGTAAAAAAGCATTATAAATGGGTAAAAGGATTTTCCAGAATTTTGAGGTCAAGTTTGGGGGTGCGTATTATACATGGGTGCGCATTATACACGTGAAATTACGGTAAGTCCCCAAAGGGTTTGTTTGTAGTTAAAAAAAACAAATACAAAAATTAAAAACAATTAAAAATCAAATAAAAATAAAACTAGTCAAATTGTTTTAAAATACAAAAGTAATATTTTTTCATAGTTAATATATAGAATTGTTTTTCTAGGTTTTTTTTGCAATAAATTAAAAAAAGGTTAGATTAAAAGAAATGAATTCAGTAGTTTAAATATTTGTTTAAAAATATAAAAAATAAAAAAGGAATTTAAAAAATACATATTTAAAAAAAAATTAACTAGCTATATATTATGTGTGTATATAGGGAATCTTTTTTTAGCTTTAATGGTGGAATTCTCTTCATCATGACATGTTGACGTTTAACATGCAACAAGACATACCTAAGTGCTTATTGTCCTTTTTTAAATTTGTATGAAAATATGGTCAAAATAAAATGTTTAACTTTTACTTGAAACAATGTGCAATCAATTCATTCGTTGTTTTTTTTTTAAAAGCACAACAGAAACAAACCAGGTGAGAATGTGCTCATCAAAAATACCGTCTTTGAACCCTGAACAAAAACAAACGGAAGCGCTTGAATTGTACAATAAACCTTTAATAAATAGCTTCATTAGTTTCCCATATTTACATCATAACCACCTCGACTTAAATGTCGCCATTACTCATTTCTTGGCTAATTTTAGGCACACAGAGAAAGAGGAGGAGGGTGGGTGAGTTTTCATATTCTGTTTCTTTGTAGTACGTTCAAATGTGCAATCAGAGCCACCCATACAGAGAAAGAAAATAAAAAAGGAGGCTTCCAAAATCTGTAATTTTAGGTCACTTATACAGTCTGCTCAGGCTTTACACTGTGTAGCTCCGAATGTACATTTTGGTCCAGTATATGAATAAAACAAAACAATTACTGTCAAAAAAGGTGTCATATAACACCCCCTTTTTGTTATAAGGTAAAAAAATAATAATTGTATGGCGGGGTGCATCAAACATTTGCAGGGGGGCCATAATATGGCCCTCTCCCCACTGCACATTTCATTTTAGAACGTTCTGAGACAGAAAAAGAATGTGCATTTAAAACAAAAATGTCACTAACCAAAGTGAAATGCTTGTCATGTGAAAGGAAATGGACGTCCCATTTTTAAACCATTCCTAAAAAACAAACCATTTTAAAAGGCTATACATATTTATATAGATAAAAAAAACAACAACAGATTAAGACAACAAAAACAAGCACAAAAAAAACTAAACAAAAAAAAAAAAGACATTGGCACAAATGTTAAATATGGTTGGCGAGTGACTTGAAATGCACTTGAAACTTTTCCACTGACACAAAAAAAAAAAAAAAAAAAAAAAAGAGGTTAATGAAGCTGAAGAGAAATGCAGCCGTAAAAGCTAACCGATAGCTTAAGAAGCTACTGTAGCTTGGAACAAATACATTTTTTAACACATTTGAGCGACATCACGCTTAACCGACTCCAGTTTGAGAGTGAGGGTTCCCAATCTGGGGGTTGTGGGCCTAAAAGAGGTCCTGGGTACTTTTTTTTTTTTTTTTTTTTTTCATGGGAGTTTATAGAATATGTCCATATATATGGCAATACGTCATGATTTTTAGTATGTATTCAGTCTAGATGCATAAAATATAACCTGTGATGGAGACAAGGGAGGACGTAGTTGAAAATTTAGGCGCAAGGTGGGGGGGGGGGCAGTAATATGGCATAAATTTTAAACACCAGGGAGGATGTTGGGGAAACCAAAAACAAGGCAGGAAGAGGGGGCAAAATTGTGGCACAAGGCATTAAGTGGGGCAAAACAGAGAGGCAATGTGGGAAATTTGGTTAAATGAATGATGGAAGGCAGAAAGTGGGGCTAAAAAAAAAAAAAAAAAAAAAAAAAAAGACGTTTTGGGGCTCCGATGGGAGCAATATGATCAGATTACAGCGCCTTCTCAGACCGCGGTCGTCATACAGGTTACGTAATATCCATATAAATCTATATATTTATTATATTTATCCGAAGTCACTTCAAGGCAACATTTGTTGATTTAAAAAAGTGGGGAAAACAACAAAGTGTACAGTCAGTGTGTGTGTGTGTGTCTCTAATGAGAATGAATGGCAACAGTAGGGTTGCAAAATTCAGAAAATTTTCAAAGTTGGAAAGTTTCCATGGGAATTTATAGGAATTAACAGAAATTTACAAAATGAAGGTTGGCACTTATTAGTGAACGCAAATATGGTTGGGGAAACTATATTTAAGCATCCTGACTAAAACCAGCAGGTTTCATGCAAGTAAAGTAGAATATGACCATGTGGTGTGAAACGGTTTAAGGCTAGGCTTAAAAGGTTTGAGAGAAGATGCTTTTTCATTTACATGTTAAATGGGAATTTTGGTATTTTTGGATGGAGGGGGTGTGTATTTTGTTAGTTTTTGAATGGATTTGGTGGGGGCATGAGCAGTTCTCAACTCAACATTCAGGTTTTTGTCCTTCAATGAAAGCTTTGGTCATTCAATAAAATATTTAAAACTTGATAAAGTTCGTAATACAAATAAATCCGTTGAAATGCCATGGGGTTTTTTTTTGTTTTGTTTTTTAAATTATATACTGTTATCCTTTTGGCATTGATGTCTTCTTATGACAAAACTAAACGTTGCTATTTATGCTTATTATATCCGTAATTCCCCATCTTAACTCGCCATGGAAAGTTTACTGGAAATTTTCCACCCATTTGCAACACTAGTAAGCAGTGATGACGAAAAAAAGACGAAGACGAGAGCTTTGAGCTGATCCGAGTGGTTTCTACAGTGGTCTGCCGGCTCCCCGGTAAGTATCTCCCCCTGACTGGCAGCATGTGACGAGTTAGTAACAGATTGAAACCCCAGCGCCACTCACACACCCTCTCACACACACACACACACACACACACACACACGCACACACACACACACACACACACACACAAGTTCAAAATGTGGTTCGAGGTTATACGCTGCTGTCATCCAGCAGAGGTTCTTTCCCCTCGGCCCCGCTGCCCTGCGGACTGTGCGAGTGGCTCTGAGCCCCGTTGCTGTGCTTCTTGTAGGCGCCGGGGCGAGCTCCAGGCCCCGTGTGCTCGGGGATGAACAGCGCCACCAGCAGGGAGAGCAGCACCGAGCAGGCGCCAAATAGGAAGGGAGGGCCTGGGATGATGGCGCTCTGGAAGGAGTGTTGATGACAGGCACAGGCACGTTAGCTATCGGGTTGACGCCTGCGTACCCCCTTCACTGCACTAGGTGGCGATGTGGCATCTAAGGGTTGTTTAGCAAGCTGGTACCATGCACATGAGTAACAATGTTTGGGAGGGGATGTCCATATTGAGTAGACCAGTGATTTACAACATTTATGGAGAGAAGGCACATATTTTACAATTGGAAAATCTCACGGCACACCAACAAACATGTCACAATAAGCAGATACACAGTAATTACTATATGTACTTCCTGCAATCTAATAGAAGAGCATTTGTTCTGTCTGTCACTATGCCTCACTGGCATAAATAGAGGACCAAAGACAGTATTTCTTGTAAATTAATAATTTTTTGAGCAGTTAAGTAAAATTTGATAATTTCCAATGGCACACCTGAAGATCACTCATGGCAGACCAATGTGCCACGGCACACTGGTTGGGAATCACTGGAGTAGACCAACAAAAGTCTCAAGAACCCATAGCCAAAAATAAATATGTCAGCCATTTTGATTAGAAGCTGACATTTTGTAGCCAATTTATATTTGAGAACATCACAATGAATATTTTGAAAATTCAGCCTCGGAAACCAGTTTTGGTTTGGTAGGCATGTCCATAATGAGACCCACAAAAAAGTCGCAAGAGCCCAGGCCGTTTTGAAGTCAGCCGTTTTGATTAAAAGTAGACATTTTGTAGCTAATTTATACTTGGTAGCACCCCGATGAATATTGTTTAAATTCAGCTCCCCAAGCCAGTTTCACTTAGCAACATGAAATTATAGGCGTGTCCATACTGAGCCCACAAAACAAGTCTCAAGAACCCAGACCCAAAAAGACACAGGATCAGCCAAGTTGATTAAAAGCGGACATTTTGTAGTTAATTTATACATGGTAGTAAGTATCCTTTTAGTAGCATTTTGAAAACTCAGCCCTGGAAGTCAGTTCCACTTAACGACTTGAGGTTTGGGGGGCTTGTCCGTTGTGAGTAACCCACACACAAATAAATAATAATAATCTTTTTTTTAAAAAACACGAAGTTAGCCATTTTGATTTTTACCGGAGCTTTTTGGTGAAAATGTACTTGGGCTCGCATCCCCTCGAGGTTTTTGATAATTCACCAATAAATAAATTGGTGACAATTTTCCTGGAACATTTTTTAAATTAAGCCCCAGAAATCATTTTCACTTAGCAACATGACATTTGGAAAGTGTGTCAAACATGAGTAGATCCACTAAAAAACAATCTTAAGACACTATGCCCAAAAAGATACAGGAAGTCTGCCATTTTGGTTTACAAAGGACAGGTAGGTCAGTTTGGTGAAAATTTACATTTGTAGCATCCCCTTGAATATTTAGACATTTCAGCCCCAGAAGCCAACTAAACTTTGAAACATGAAAAGGGAGGCATGACTGTCAAGATTACCTCAAAAAAGTCCCATGGATGAAAAAAAATTCATTCATTTGTTTGTTTTGAAGCAGTAAATTACAGTTATTTTGGCCATTTTCAGTTTCCATCATTACATGTGGGCAGAAAACTATTAAAAAAAGACAAAACTGTTTCAGCTATTTCGAGGGGTACTTCAAAGTGTGTTATTTGTATTCCCTGCTAGTGCTCACCTCATCCGTGGGATTGGCCATGTTAGGTTTGGCGCCTTTCTCCGAGGCGTCTGTGTCGGTCAGCTCCACGTGGAAAAGGTAGAAGACGAAGCCGTAGAGCGCCGGGCCCAGGCCGTTGCACAGGCCCCGGATCCCCGTGATCATGCCCTGGACCACGCCTGCGGGGGGGGGGGGGGGGGGGGAAACAAACAGATGGGGTGGGGGGGCATCACCATTTGCTGCGTCCTGCGAATTACTTGTGTTGAGTTCACTCACCTTGTTGATCTGGGTCAGCGTTCCGAGACACAATGGCGCTGATGGCGGGGAACGTGATGCTGGACATGGCCGCGACAGCGCCAGCGGCCCACATCATCCTGAAACACATGAGGATTACAACATGTCATTAGCTAATAAGACACTTTATTCGATACTTCCAGCACAATCGCAGTTATATCTGTCCTAGAGTAACTGCTGAGCCCATTTGAACTCTGTTGCAAACCAAAACAGCAGCGACTACAAGAAGGTCCATAAATATTAAGGCCTCTTACTGTATTAACAAGCTTACCGTGGCTCCATATAAGTAAAATGTCCTTAGGTGAGGAATGACTGCTGTCAGGTTAATGAAAGAATTGCATTTGTTGATTTGTACAATGCCTCCCCCTGGTGGCAGTCGGCGACACTACGACAACAATGGTACTGTATTTTCATGACCACAAGGCGCACTTAAAAGTCGTAAATTTTCTCCAAAAAGGACGGGGCGCCTTATAAATGCGGCGCGCCTTATGTGTGCACAGAGTTCCAAAATCTATACATTTTGTTGTGTGATATGATAAAACACTCGTTGATTAACAGGGGCATGGCGTCTATTATGGGGATGGTCAATACTCTATATTGTGTTTTATTTATTATTTTACAGAACTTATAGCAATATACAACATCCAACCGCATATTTGTGATTTGGAGATTTAGTTTTTGGAACGCATTCACCATTATTCGCTGAAAAAACTAATACCTATTCACTGTTTTTCTGCTCAGGCCAAAGCCCTAACATAAATCCATTGCTTTGACGCCACCTTTTTTTCCCCTCTTTGTTTAAATGTTTTTTTAAGTTGTTTTTAAATGCTTTTAATCATGGAAAGCACACCGAGTTTACCTTGTGTACGGAATGCACTGTATATACAAATTTAATTTGCCTCATAGCATTTTGTTGCCAAAGAACTATGTTGAAGTAAGGGGAGGACAGGCCAGCGGCCCGTGTAATAGAAAAGTAGTGGTACGTCGCCAACATGTGGTATCTATAGGCAATTCTAAACTTTTTTTGGGGGGTGGCGTCAATCACTCATGAATTTTCTGTATTCACGGCAGGTTCCTAACCCCCACGAATAGCTGGGGTACAGTGTACACTAGAAACCAGGGGGGCTGTTGACGTTGACGTTCACTTACCAGGGCTGCGAGCCGAAGCCATACCAGGCCAGCTGGAGGATCTGAAAGCCGAGGCCCAGCAGGATGGTGTTCTTGTTCCCGATGGAGCGCATCAAGATGCCCAGCACCACCGTCTAGATGTCACACACACACACAAAGGTCAGTCATGAGAACACACCTTACTTGACTCAAATTAAAAATAAAGACTACTGATTACTGCAGACCTGAGCTAGTATGGAGAGGATCCCCACTACGGCGATGAAGGCGGCCACCGTCTCCGATGAGAAGCGGATGACCTGATGAGTGTTTGGATAAAAGAAGTGAGAGGGCGTTGTGTCAACTTGCTTTGTTGACATCATCAATAACAGCTACAACAACAGCAGCAACAGTAGATTCTGTCTATTCGTATATTTGGGCCACAAACACTGGCATTTGTCATACTGAAAGAAGTCCTGCAAAAGTCTGGGGGCAAGTGTGTGAACGCGTGTCAGGCTGGTTCAACCAGTTTATGCAACACTATTTACAAAAACTGACTTGGAGGAGTGCGGTGGAACCTCGAACGTAAGTGAAATGATCAGCTGGTGCTTGAGTGCGTTTAGCTTTTTCTTTGTCTTTTACCCCCCAAACACGTCGTCACAGATGGGCACCAGGGACGCCAAAAGGAAAAAAAAAGTGTCATAACCATTGAACAACTGAAGGAACAAAAAGTGTCTTTTAGCTCAGTACGTGAGCGATTGGAAAAGTATCAATTACATGTAAACAAAGTTGCAAATGCTGAAATTCTCAAAATTGACACTTTACTCCTATGAGGCAGTAACTGTGAGCCCGATGTGCTAACCAGTCTCCACCATGCCGGCTGTACAGTGAACCCTCAAATATTTTCTGTTCAGCATTCACAAATTTGTATATTCACAATTTTTTGGGGATCCTATCCTCTATTTGCTGAAAAGCTTGGCTATTCACTTTTTGTGCTCAGGCCAAAGCAATGATTAAGTGTTACTTTGGCGCCATCTGGTGGGAATCTTGGTTTGTCATTAGCTTTATTTCATTCAGTGATTTTTCTTTAGCTGTGCCTTAGATTAACTGCTTTTATTTAAAGTAAAATGAGAAAGATTTATTAGTAAATGCCAAAAAGGGAGTTGAATGATTTAATAGCGTCTATGTAAAGTGACGGTGCAGATATTTGTTAGCCCATGTGTGATGTCATGTCAGTTTGCTCGTAGGCTGCTCTATTGATGAGCTTCATGTGAAGGTGGGTTTGTTGGTTTGAAAGACAACAAGCGTCATCAGCTCTTCTGTACTGTATTTGCATTCACAAGTGACGCCCAAGCATCCCGCCCAATGATGCTGTCAATTGGGTGTTGTGGTTGTGTTACCTGTCTGAGATAGAGGAAGAAGCTTGAGTACTGGCCCGCCTCGGGGAGGTAGGAGAGAAACACTGTGATGCAGATGAGCAGCACCGTCGAGTCCTGGCCCACTTTGCGTAGAGACTGCAAAGAGATAACATCAACAATGAACACAGCGTTTAATCATACATTCCTACATTTGCAGCTAGCGCGTTTCATCACTGACCAACATTTGGGATTCTCTGCATCAATCATAATTTATCACTCTAGCCTTCTACCGTATATAAGATAACATTTGTTGAACATGATTTTTGTTTTGTTTTGTTAATGTTCTTGAATAACATTTTCTAATGTAACATGATTGTTTATTTTTTTGCGGATTCTTATCTAAAAAAAAGACTCATGTAACATTTTTAAATTGAAAATGGACGGATGAAAGATTAAGAATTTTTTGTTTTGTTTTCAGTATTGTAAATAAAATTTTCACGAATGAAGATTACATTAAAATATGTTTTAAATAATGGTCCATGTATTATTTATTGAGTAATTCAGAAATGTTGTCTTGTGGAACAACAGTGTTAAATTTTTTTTGTTAATTTGTTTCAAATACAGTATATTGCTCATTTAACAAGCTTACGTTTATTTCTTTTAAGTAATTTTTTAATGTAATAAGATTGTTAACTTTGATATTTTAAAAAGAAATTGGGCCTTGTAATTTTTTTTTTTATTTGTTAATATTTTTAAAACAAAATTGCTCCAAGCAACATTCACAACTTTTGTTAAAATTTTGTAAAAAAAAAAAAAAAAAAAAAGCCAGGCAAAAATATTACATTTTTAATCAACAATAGTTTTTTTTGGGCTTGTGTGCAATGTGAGGTGTACAGCAGAAATTCCAATATTTAATCTCTCATCTGTCAACATTAACCCGTATTAAATTACACATCTATCCATGCCAAATGTGTCCTCTATTTATTTTGAAAAACATGTAAGTCAGTTTTATTTTTTATTTTTTATTTGTGTTAAAAAGGCATAGCCTGTGGGTCTGACTCACGGCGAAGGGATCGGCCTGTTCCCATGAGATGGGTGCGCCCCACGACGCCGGCCGCATTTTCTCGGGAAGTGACTCGGGCACGGCCACCAGGATGAAGCAGATGTCCAGCAAAGCAATGGCCGTGGCCAGGATCACCACCAGGGTGTCTCCGTAGGCCACCGACAGGTAGGCGCCGATGGCCGGGCTAGTGACCAGGCTGGCGGCGAATGTGGCCGACACCTGTGGAGAAGAGGGTGTGGCACACACACAAAAAGTTGTTAGGTGGAGTGCTGTTTATTTGCCTTGCTCTTCATTGTGGTGGTGCAAACTTGTTTGTTTACTCGCTTGGGTTCAAGCCAAATCATTCGTTTTTTTTCCACTCATAACGACCGGCCTATCTGACACCTTTGCATTGTCACTTCTACGGGTCTCCTATACCAATGCTTCCCAAGCTTTATTGACCCCAGGCACACGTTTTACGTTACAAACATCTCACAGTACACAACCAAACAACGTCAGAAGTGCGAATACTGAAATAATCATATCTCAATTTACTCACAAATGGACTTCATATGTCTAATCTGGGCCTGTTTTGATTTTTTGAATGAACACAAAAGATAATATACTTGTTCCATCTTATGAATCGCAAACAGGTTTATTGTCACTTCTGCCATTTAATGGGAGAGCATTTAATGGTTTTGGCTGTCACTATACATCACTGGCATAGATAGATGAACAAAGTTGTTGTTTTTTTCCACAGCCGATACAATACCGCTTATTAGTCAAGGAGACCGATAGCAGATATTTGAAGCCGATATCCATTTGATGGAAAAAGAAAAATACTGGCATCAAAATTTGAATAATACAAACACCTGCTTTTATTTAGTTAGGTTGCTACTTCCTGTTTTTGTTCCCTTGACATTAAACTGACGATGTAGACTGCCATCTTAGCTTCTTTCTAGCCGCCAGCTCGTCTCCGACTGGCTGCAGTCTTGTTACAAATGTCCGTTGTCTTAATGTTTTACATGGTGTAAAACTAGAGGAGCTAACAATTTAAATTTCAATTTTGAATATCACTATGATAGTAAATGTTATTATCTTTGAAAAGGCAGAATGTTAGAATCAGATCTCATTGGATGTCCTTACCAAGCCGTACGCCGTGCTCCTCTCGTGCTCCTGCGTGATGTCGGCCACATACGCAAAGATGACAGAGAAGGTGACGGCGAAGACACCTGACATGGAGATGACGGCAAAGTACCACCTGGAGGAGGAGGTGGGGGAAAGCCGGGTCAGAGCGAGATTGGCGTACGGGGGTGTGGCGCCACCCGCCGTCCTCATACACTCACTCACCAAGGGCTGATCTTCATCAGCGGGATGGGCGCGCACGTGAAGAAGACAGTGAGCAGCAGGAAGGACTTGCGACCCCAAACGTCCGACAAGGCCCCGATGAGCGGAGCGCTGAGAAATGACAACAGACCCTGTGGACAAGGAAAGACGGAATAATGGCGGGATGACAGAGGATGGAAAAGTCAACAAATAGACACGATAAATTGTATTTTTGTCTCATATTTTTATACATTTTGGCGAACATTTATAAAAAAAATTCCATTTTATAAATTATAAACATTTAATGTTCCCAATATTTGTGCATTTTTTCAACTATTTCTTTATATTTTCTAACATTTTGCTTGAATATCATTTTTAGATGTGTATTTTTCATCTAATCTTTTTGTCTTGGTATCTTCGTCTCTTTTTGTAATACTTGGGATTTTTTGGGGGGGTATTTTTGTATTGTACCTAATGTTTTGACTTGGGCTCTTCCCATAAGCAAATCCCTGACACATTTCACGATAAGACCCTTGCTTTTAGAACAGTGATGTAGAATTTTCATAGCGTCTATTTCCGGTCTTGAGACATCTGCACAAACCTTTGTTATTTTGTGGACATGTTGCTTACCTTGACGCCATGGATGAGGCCGTTCATTAGGAATGTGTGGTGGGGGAATGTCTGGTGCAATACCTGCAAAATAACAAGCAGTGGACGCAGTGTGAACTAACTCGAGATTGTAGTACGGCACAAATACAATAATGGCACATATGAAGGGCGCAAAGAGGAAAGGTGGAGGGGTAAGTGGAGTTCTATTCAATGGTGGCACAGGTTAGAGTCCACACGTTACATGTGCGTATAGTTTGCTTCACTGCTGTCGTGTTATCTTCTGGCTTTAAGGCACACAAGTCAAACTCTGCTCGGCTGTGGGAATACAATAGGTTGGAAACATAAAAAGAGATGAGAATAATTATAATAAGTTAGGAACAAAATAAGAAAGTAAAATGAAAAGTAATTTAGTGATATAGTCAAATGAAGAAAATTCGAATTAAAGAAATTACAGAATAAGAAAATAGTATACGTTTAAAACAGAAAACAAAAAACACGAAAATAATGACTAAGTTAAAATAAATAAATAAAATGAGAATAAATGTGATTTACATAAAATGTGCATGACAATCCTGGTTTAAGGCGTTAATAGAAGTAAAATTAAAACAAAATTCAATCTAAGCATTTAAAATGAATTAAAATGTAATTACAAAAAATAAAATTGAAAACAAAAACATGACTGCACAATGTTACAATAAAAACCGGTAAATACATTTAATTAAATAAATTGGATAAAAGTAATCGAATATGACAAACCTGGCTTAAGGCCTTAATAATTACAATAAGAAAAAAGTAGGGCTGCAACTAATGGTTATTTTCATTATTAAATAGTGCAGAAAAGGCATACAATACAAACATAAATTGATTGTAAGTCAGTTACTGGTTTGGGTCGCAACTTGTCAGAAAAAAGGCAAAAAGTTTGATCATTCTTTCCCAAAGTCAAAGAGGATGTTTGCAAATGTCTTATTTTTATCAAACACTAAGATACTCAGTTTGCTTTCATGGAGGACTTCAGAAATATGAGAATACTTACTGCTGAGAGGGTGAAATTACAAGGATATGGACAAATTTAAGTTAAACTAGCTCTCTGAACGGTTTATCGATTATCAAAATAGTTAATTGATTAATTTGATACTTGATTAGCTGTCGGTTAATTGTTGCACCTCTAGAAAAAAAGCAACAATTAAACTAAGTTGATTTGTTACAATTTAATGAAAAATAATAAAGAAATGAAACAAAATACTGTACAAATATAAATAAATATGAACAAATTAAGTAAATCATATAGGGTTAATAGAATTTAATGAACATGACAAGCATAAGTGTGGCTTCAGAGAGCAAAACAGCAACACAAATAGTAAGATAAGTTATACAAAAAAGGAAATATTTAAAGTGAATTAAGAAAAAAAGGAAAAGAAAACTAAAGAAATACAAATTTGAATTTTTTTTATTGATTTTGTTCTCGGTAAATAGTGGAAAGAAGCCCTCGTCGCCCCTTGGGGCTCACACTGAGTGGAGGCTCTTGTTGGAGATGGCTGCTAATGACGCAAAAAAAGGCCCACTTGCCATCCGCACGCGCCTTGTGATTGGCTCATGGTCCCAAGGGAGGGGCGGGAAAAAAATAAACAAATAAATAAATAAAGCCCGCTACAAGATGCAGCCCAACAACAAAACGTACAGTTTGTTGAACGCAGGGTGAGGACAATGGAAGAGCAAGTGGCACTAACCCTGAAGCACGACGCTACATAGTAACGGTCAACAATTATATGGTTGTGGTTACCAGGTGACGTGATTAGTATAAGAGCGACAACGGTTGCCTTGCTCGCCTGAAGACCTTGTTTTACTGCATTACTTTCATTCCTGACTTCTTTTATACCTGGCAAGGAATAAGCTACAACTGTCAAAAATTGCACATTTGTGATCACGAGGCCGTGCTAGTCAGAGGACCTTTCATTCAATTGCTCTGTAAAATTTCTCCCTTTTTCATGCGAGAAGTAATCAAGAACTGTGAACAATTGGATGTTTGTGATCACGATCCGGCTCGATCTTTAGTATAAATGTGACAGCGGCTGCATGGAGACACGGTGACGCAGCATGTGGCTCATTATCCAAGGTGATTTTTTGTCACACCCAAGTAACTACGAATAATTGTATGTTTGTCATGATGTGGCAGCTTTAGGTCTAGCGTGACAGCAGCTACGGTCCTAGTCAGAAGACATTTTGTGACTGCATCCCGCACCTGTGTTTGTTTTTTTACATTCTCAAATTTCTTGAACATAAATAAATACACTCGAAAGACAACTACCACTAAACCCAATGGTGGGCTTACCGTGAGCATGGGGGTGGTGAGCAGACCCCACGCAAAAAACTCCAAGAAGATGACCACCACCGCGTGGTAGACACTGGGCTCGCCGATTCCCTGAGGCTGCACGGACACACGTAAAAGAAGAAAAAAAAATTAAAGCGATTTTACTTCATTTTAGCCTAATTTCACAGCGGTTGGCTAAAAGGAGGACAGGTTTTTGCCCCAGAGAGCCACTACGATAATTAAAACGTAGATGGGCCAGGTCATCTGTAGAAGAGAATTAAATGGTGTGATTGGTGTGTAAAATATGTAAATGTTCATTTTAATAATAAATGACTACAAACTACTTCTCATTGTATGATTTATAATTACGTTATACATTTAGTTTAGCCTTTACAATAATGTATTGACGAATGAATAAAAAAAATAAGTACATTTTATTCAACCAACTTTTAGAGAAAAAATAAATTAATGCATAGACAAAATTGCTTACTTTAATAATAAATAATCAATGCTATTTTTTTATTTTATTCATTTATAATTAGCAATATAGTTAATAAAATAATACAAATGTGAAATATCTAAAAAATTTTAGTTGACTTCTTCCTTATTTACAATAAATCAATTGGTAAATTAATAATGAGATGTACGACTGAAAAATAAAAATGAATAAAATCATTTTATTAACTTTAGGGAAAAATGATAAAACACAACAAATAAATGTGTTTATTATAATTAAATAATCAATACTCACTTCTTAATTTTATTAAAATGATAATTGAGGAACTACACATTGAATAAAATGTTAAATATATTACCGACGCACTCAAGACGCTAGCAGCTATTGAACTGTCTTGTGCGCATGTCGCTAACGTGAATAACCCCTCCATCCACCCACACACACACACACACACACACACACACACTGTCAGCCTCCTGTCAATGGATGTTGCAGCATCCACATTAAATAATAATAGGCTGCTTTGCTATTCACTAGTGTGTGGGTCATAATGGAGGCCCGCACAGCCGGGACAATAAGCATTATTGGAAGCGAAGGCCCCACTGGAAGGGAGCCACAACATTTCAGTTGTACTCTGCACACCACAGGTCCTGATACAGATGTCTTCCCACAAACCCAGATATGTTCATACATTATTTTAACAAGAACGTGGTCATTTACTACATGTGCAACTTTTATAGGATTTACGGTAGCATTATTGTAAGCTCAGCAATTATTATTTTTACCTATGCTACTTGTAGGAGATTTACAGTAGCCTTACTATAACCTGTGACATTTAGGGGATTTACAATACCATGGAAGATCGAGAGAAATCTAGAGCGGAGCAAAAGCAACTTCTGGCGGCATTGAAACCAGCTGCTTACATAAGTGCCATTGGTATATTTATAGCATAGTTAATAGTGACCCTGCCACCCGCGTTAAACACGCTAACTTATTAAAACATTGTAAACGTATTTAAGTGGCGTGGGAGTGTCTGGACATGAGCTGTGGCCAACAGCAGATCCCGCGTGAGCATGTTCTTTGCGTTTATGCGTGTTGCTGTTCAATAAATGGTAGACAAGTGCATCGGCAACTGTCTCTAGTCTCCCACATGAGAGGGTATTACTGCAAGTCTACTGACACACAACGCACACAATGCAACTTGCACTGTAATTCACTGTTAAACTGGTGTGGTTGCACTTAATTACTTTAAAATAAGAAACTATTGATGTTGCACTTTCCGAAAAAAAATAAAACAAACAAATAAGTGGCAGTGACATTTTGTGGCCATACTGTTTGAAATTAAATTTGACTTCATTCAGTTGTCATGGTTCTCCTCGGTTTCAAAGGCCTTTTGAGCATGTAAGCTTGTGACTTCATGTTTAAAAACATAACGTATATGTTTTCAAAGGCGAGTTTCGAGCAATACATTTCCTTTTGTTTTTGTTTTTAAACTTGTATGAAAGTGGGTCGCAACTTGCCGACGATGGGACAACAGTCTCTAAAACATTCTAGTTTATTTCTATGTGGACATTTTCGGAACCCTTTCGTCGCCTCTTGGTACGAAATTTAGCCATAAGTACTACGCTGTACAGACATGTTTTGACAGCGTGTGCTTAAGCTAACAGGGAAAGACAACGAGCTCCGTCGTGCGCGTAGTCTCGTCGGTCATTCCGTAAATGGTTAGCGGGTTAAAAGTTTCATAATTGTCCCCGAGTTGTGGATATAAGTCGGCCACGACGTGTCGTTGCGTGCTAACGTGTAACCAATTAGCTTAGCTTTGCGTCTCCCATTACTTTCGCGGGTGGGCTTAAATTTGGCGAGCGAAACATTCACCAAGGAGGAGGAGGGGGGGTTGCTCGCTTCAAAAAAGGGACCGGGGGCTAGCGTGTCTGTGCAGAAGGTTTGCTTCCGTTTCGGGACGGGAACGCCCCAACAATAGCCGAGTTGACGTGTGAAACCAACGGCAAACATACATCGCTAGGCCCCTCAGCTAACCGTTAGCCGCCTCGCCGTGTCTCCACAGCGCCGGGCTAACGGTGAATATTAGCCCACTTGGGAAAAACAAAAACTCAAACAAACGCTGTTGCACCCACAGGGGTTACTTTAAAAAAATATTAACTCAACTATTTTATTTATTTTTTTGCGAGCGACATCCATTTCCGGAAATATATAAATATTTAACTCACACTTCCTCCATCTTTTATGATAATTTTCTTGGCCAGAAGAATGCTGCGGTTGAGCCGCTTCTTCTTCTTTTTCTCCCCCGTCATTGTTCGCTTATGTCCATCGTCGGTGGTCAGCAGCTTATCGTCATGGCGCCTCAATAACAAAACGAGTCGAACGATCCGCCGATGTCGACGGCTAAGCTCATTACACCTAGTCGAAGACAGATAGCGGCAAGCTAACTAGATGGTGATTCCTCATTCTCCACCACAGCGACACCACCTCGCTTCCAGCCCTCTTCCGGAACCAAATATGGCCCCGCCCCTTGTCCAAGCAGTCGAGGGCAACGATTGGTCGGCGCTGCGACTCATCTTATAATTGGCCGAAAAGAAATCAGTCGGTTAAGCGTGAAGAGGGAGACCACGGGTACGTTCGGAAATTCACTCCGAGGGGGAGTGAATTTACGCTCCGGAATATTCGGAAACGAGCGTTGTTGGAGCGTGCCGTTCGGTTATTTCGAGCGCACTCCCGCCGAGATGTTTACAGGTAGAACTGACACATTCAATATGGCGGACTCACTGACGTATCCCTGCCAATCACCAACACGCTCGTCGGTAAATTCATAGAAAATAGAGCGCGCTCTGCCTCTCTGAACACTGTAGTACTCCCAGAACGCAGTGAGAGCGTCAGATTGAATTTCCGAACGTACCCTACATTATTACCTCGGCTAACCGACGTGCCTACGCAACCGGCCATGTTGGGGAGGTCCTTGTTCCCTTTAGAAGGCAATGCATGGACACGGAAGTTAAGGAGTAATTTGCACATTTCTCAAACGATTTTTCATGAAGCTTACCGTTTTGTCAATGCCAAAGTGTATACTATCAGTACACAACAGTTGACTATACTTGAAAAAAAAAAAAACCTCCCAGTTCCCTTGTCGTAATTGTACTGCGTTTTACACAACCATATGTGGAACAAAGTGCCCGCATCCTTGGTCATTTTTGTTTTTTACTGTCCACGCTCGGAATGCGCCGACTACTTTACCCCTACTAGCTTAGCGTCGCCTGAGACACGCAGCTCAAAAGGCGTGTCGTATCTACCCATTTTAATACCTATGAAAGGGCGGTTTATGGCGGGTTCTTTTGGGCCAATAATGCAACGCGGAAATGGCAATACGTAGTAAATATAGGTTTTTTTCTCAAAAGGTGAGGTAAGAGGCCAGTTTGTTTACTAACAGGTAAGCAATAGATTGACAGTACTTTTATTCTAACCTTTGCAACTTTACTGGATTTTACAGTAGTCTTATGTAACCCATCCAATTTTTATAGGATTTACAGTAGTCTTCGCTTAACCTGTGCCAACTTGTATGGGATAGTCTTATTATAACCTGCACAAGTTTTATGGGATTTACAATGTTAGCCTGTGAAGCTTCTATGGGATTTACAGCAGTCTTGTGACATGAACTTTGATGGAATTTAGTCTTATTTTAACTTGTGTAACTTTCACGATTTACAGTAATTTCAAACGCATGCAGCTTTTATAGGTTTTACAGTACTCTATTTTGTCTGCAACTTTTCTAGAGTTTACAGTACTCTTATTTTAACACTTGCAACCTTTACAATATTTATTTTAATCTGTAAAATTCTTATGTGATTTACAATGCTCAAATGGCTGCAACTTTTATGGGGTTTACACTGGTTTTTATTTCAATCTGTGTAATTTTTATGGGATTTATGGTAGTCTTATTTTAACCCGTGTACCTTTGATGGGATTTACAATAGAGTTATTTTAACCACTTACAGATAAATTGCTTTTTGGGTAAGTCAGTTAAGTGTTAAGGTACATTTTAAATACGCTAGTATGATGCAATTGGAAAAAAAATTGTCAGTTTATTTTAAGGAACAGAACAAAAGTAGTTAGCTTGCCATTGATGCTACCTATAGAAAATGTACAGGCATGCATATATGGAAGAGACAAATTTAAATGAGAAAATGTCAGTCTAAAAAGCAGCAATAGGGAAATTGGATCAGTCAAAGCAAAAAAATCAGATGGAAATACAATGTACAATACAAACTTTTTTTTGTACAGTTATAAACCTTTTGTTTATATAGTCCATGGCTCATCCTCGTAGAAGGCATCCATATATGTAGTACCTTGAATGTACAGTGGGGTCGCTCTCAAACAGCGGTGAGGAAGTCTTCTGAGGCCATGCTATATTTGTTGGAAAAATACGATGCAAATGTTTATTATTCATTTGTGCATCAAATGTTCCTTTGATGCATTAATTGTTTTCAGAATGGCATGCCAGGCTGCCTCAAATGTGCTGGCGGCGCTGCATATGGTCCACGGGCCATAGGTTCTCCACCCCAAATGTGACATATTGTTGGGACGTATGCTGGATTGTCTATCGATGTTTCCATCGCAGCACCGGCAACTGGAAAAGTCTAGAAGACAAAAGTGCACTCCACGACAAGGATGGTGTTAACTGTCTGTTGCGTCGTTCTCTTCCTCAATGTAAGGAATTTCCAGGTTGTCAAAGTTTCTGTTGCCGTCCACGGTGGGCGAGAGAGAAGCGGCGAAGTACGCGGGCTTGATGATGTCCTCTGAAACAAAAAATAAGAAAAAAGTTGCATATTTTCAAGGAAGACATAGTACATATGAACATACTATATGTATATACTGTTTATATTTGAGAAAAAGGTCATCCATTTTCAGGATAAAAGTTGCATGTTTGTGTGGAAAAAGTTGTATATATGAGACAGCAAAGTTGTACATTTTCAAGAATAAAAGCTCCATAGTATTTAAGAACAAAAAAATATTTTCAGCAAAAAAGTTGGATATTTTCAAGAAAGGTTTTTTAAATTGAGAAAATTTGAGAAAGGTCTTACATTTAAAAAAAAAAAAAAAAAAAAAAAGAAAAAGTTGGATATTTTCAAAATAAAAAGAATGGTCTTACATTTAAGAAAAAAAGTAATTTTCAGGATAAAAAAAAATTCAGGAAAAAAAGTTGTTTTAAAGAACAAAGTTTAATATTTAAAACAAGAGTATATTGCGGAAAAGGTCTTATATTTTCAAGAAAAGTTAAAAAGAAGTCATGTTTCGAACAAAATATATTTTCTACACAAAAGTCCTACATTTGTACATATGCGTAATATATTTGAGAAAAAAAGTTGAATGTTTTTGAGAAAAGTGGTAAATTTTGAGTTCTATGTCCAAGATTTGTACGACATTTAGGGCAGAGAGGAAGGTTAGACCACCTTACCTCCCTACTGACTTTCCGAGTCAAGACTGCCCAGACGGTCATCCAGACTCTCCGTGCTCATGGACGATGACGAGTCGAGGATCTCATTGTCTGAGTTTTCCTGCTCCAGATCGGGTAACCTGCAGGCTAGGTCCAGCCTTGGGAGATGTATGCAGAGGCTTTAAATACCCCTAAAAAGAGTAACAATGCACATGAAACAATCGGCGCTTACTTTTCCTGCTTGATGGACCTGATTCTTTCAATGAGAGTCCTCTCATCCGAATCAGTCTGGTCAGGAATTTCCAGGGCGGATGGTTTTTCCACAACCTGCAGAGAGACGAGCAAAAGGCCATTCATCATGTTTTATTACGAGGCAAACTAGGTGCACACAATACACAAAAACACAATATTTGTGTCTTTTTGTAAAATGTTGAATCCAATATGTTTATTAATTTGTCTCATTTTGTTTATTTATTTTTTTAATAGATATTTTTTTGAATACTTTGAGCATTATTGCTTTGACTCTCGTTTGACTGTAAAGGTGTACCCAATGTTGGCTTTGTATTTTGTCCAACATTTGTGGGTTCTTTTGTTCAATATTTATGTATTTTTAGATATGTTGTAAGGTAATATTTGCAGCATAATTGCTTCGGCTCTCGCTAGATTGTACCGGTGTGCCGAATATTTTGACTGGACCGCTCCTATTCACAACATGTATGAAAGTGAACAATAGGGCTTGGCGCAGGTCTGCGCTTCACTGAGTGCATTTGTTGTTTAATGAGGATCAAAGAATGAATCAGAACCACTTTTCTGGTGATTTTTTCCCCCCCCCCCACACCATTTTACCGTGTTTTGTCTCTTCAGCTTAAGTTGATTGACAGCCAGGGCCTCGGCGTACTCCAGCTGCTGAATGTTCTGCAGCTTCTCCTTGTAGCGCCTGAACTGCTCCGAGATGAGGATCTCCACGCAACTGAACACACACACACAGGTCAATGCACAATGCAAACACGTAGTGTATAGAGTATTTAGTGTGGAGCGTGACTCACGTGGTCGTCTTGCCCACGTCCTTCATGCCAAGGAAGGGGTCATCGGAGTCGGGGGAGCGCAGGATGCACGGGGCGAAGACGATGGCGAGGGAACTGGGTGTCATCTTATTGTAATCTTCCTCGCTGGCCACCCTGGAACCACAAACGCACGCTTTGGCTTTAAGATGCCTTCAAAAGGCCTTCTAAACACTGTTACAATGCCCGTAACAGCTGGATAAAATGCCTTTTTACCGGACAAGGTGGAAGACGAGCCGCTCCAGTGTGTTGTAATTGGCAAGGGGAAGTTCATCCACCTTTTGGTACACAGCACGTATTCTCTCAGCCCGCTCTGGGAACTCTGCAAACAAATGAATAACCAAGAGGGTCAATGAACTTCCTGAACACCAGAGAGAATGTTCTGAATCCTCTTTTACACAGAGATCTTACGAAATTACAGCATTGGAGCTGGAGCAGCAGATGATGGAATTTAAATGCCCTGTGCTTTTTTTTTTTTTTTTTTTTTTAAACATTTTTTAACACACATACCTGCTTGTTATTATAGTACGTAGGCTAAAACGAGATTTATTTTTCACACTGGAGGCTCTGCCTTTACAAATAGAAGCAAGCAGGTAGAAGAGGATCCAGCCAAATGCTGACCAGAACGTATGCACTAGCCGGCGAGATTCAACCTACTGTATCACACATCCTCGCTGGCAAGATCCAGCCTGCTCTTAGCCAATGTTCACTGGCAAGATTTATTCCACTATCTCACTCACTCACACACACACACACACTCTCTTGCGCTCTCTGGCGAAACACAGCCTGCTGTTACGCACACACCCCAGAGAGATGAGAGGCGGCCCTCAAAGCCTCTCTACAGTAGTAGCAAAACAAAATAGTGGCGCCATGACTTACTAGTTGAATTCGCTCAGTGACCAGGCTTGTAACTCAAAACACTCAATCATCGCAAAATTTACATGTCTCCGTTCCAGCGCCCCAAAAAACACCCAACAAAAATTTTCTAACCCGTTTATTAAGAAGAAAAATAGAACTCTACAATTTTGCACTATTAAAACACACAGTCAGGCACGTGCAAACAACAACTACAAACAAAAAAATAGCTACTTCTTGGTGCTCAAGCACCTGCCTTTTTTGCTGCGGCCCTTTTTTATCTTCATTCTGCAATATTTAAAGGTCCCATATTTTGGATATTTAGACCTCCATAGTCTCTCTAACATGGATGTAATATAAAAGTGCGAATTTCATTAAAAAAAAACAACATTTTGGTTTTGTCATACGAGTGTCCAGAAAAAGCCCCTCTGAACAGCTACTTTTTGTTTGACCCAGTTTTGTATCCGCTTTGTCCATATTTGACCAAGACCACCCCCTTTCCTCTGATTGGTTGCCTCTGTGTAGACGACCCACTTGTTATCGCACACGTTCGTTATGTTGACAGCGCTGGCTCGGGAGCGGAGAGATAGGTGGAGATTTTCGCTTGTGACGTAGACAAGCTCGAGAAATTCAAATGACCTTATTTCAGGCCTTTCGGCAGAAAAACATTTGGAGCTCGGAAATCCGTGGACGAATTCAATTCATATTTCACGTTTACTGAGGCACCACAGATCCAATATAACATCCCAAATACTAGAACAAGTTGGTTTAGTAAAATATGGGCCCTTTAAAGGAAAAAATTGCCCTCTGTGTCATCAATTTTACCCAAAGTGTTTTGAAATCTGACGAGCATTTATTTGAGTCCTCGGGAGAATTGTACATATGCTCCCGTCCTCCTTCCCCTTCCGAAAACCTGTCATTTCAACAGGGGTGTGTTGACTTTTTACAGTATATCCACTGTAGCCTCCCTTCACCTCCTTTCTTAATAGTTGTATTAGTGACTGCGCTAACAGAAATAAATACGTTAAATATATACTACCGTTTTTTCCTTGATTGTATTAATCATTTTTGCTATAGGTGCCTTTTTTTGGCTAGAGCACCTGCCCCCCAAAATGTGTGTGCATGTGCCTGCATACAGTAATAATGTAATCGAATGGACAGATTTAAACAGTTTTTGGAGCATGATAATTCAATAGGCATTCTTCTGCTCATTCTGGTGTGTGCTCCTTGGATTCTACTACATGTAGATTTGATGAGAAGACAGAAGACCATGTCAACTAAGCTGCAATAATATTAGCCATTTTTCGCAGAGGATAAAGAATATACGCTTGTGAGTGTTGCTGTATCTGCATGTGTTGCTACCGCTTGTGTTCAAATGCAAGTTGTTTAAAGGTTTATAATTACCGCTACATCGATGCCAGTTTCGTGAGCCCGTGGCTATGGCATTGTGCATCGTGTGTTGGCATTAAGCTAGCAGACTTTTCGTAAGACAATGTTAATGTCATGTAGTTCTCTTGGTTTTATGTTTGGTTTTAAAGTAAAATTCCACTAACAGTGTCAATAAACGGCTTGAAACAAGCACGTGGCCTCTTTTTTGAAGAATCGTTTAATACCTGCCAAACTACTGCTTGTTGTGAAGTTCGCTGCCACCACAGCTAGTGCTCATCACAAAAAGATTTGCTTGCAACAACCAAAAAAACAAAATCCAACAAGTGATGCCTGGTATCTTAAAAACCTCCTAAGTCGCGTCAAGTGGAGGTACCACTGTACATATGGACTCACCCACGGCATGCAAGAAGTCACTGTAGAGAGAAAAAGTCATGAGCGGTTCAGCCAGCTCTCGCAGCCAACGTTTCACAAGGCCTGTGATGGTATGGATGGGGTAGTTCTCCAGATTGGCCGCCTCGGGGTCTAACATGACAAGAACAGCGGGAAGTCAACAAATCCTGAATACTTTAGCTCAGTGAGCATTGAAGGGCCCATCGCCACAAGTATGTTTTATTTTTTTTGCGTGATGCCAAGGGAAAAGTTTGATGATAACCATAGAACAGGAAAAGTAACATGTTTACACAGGGAATTGTCCAGCTGAAATATCAATAACATACACAAATTTATTTTTTCAAGCAGATGCTAACTTAATTAAACCTTATTACAACCTGTTCAACACTTATTAATTTCAGCAACAACTAAAAAGTACCACTAGGTGATAGTATTGCTCTCCTTTACATCTGTCAGGGGTGCTTCACATGTTGACTAGTTTTATTTATCATTTTTCTTACACCTGACTTGACAGATAATATTTTAAATTTTTTGACTAATATTTGGTTATTTTTGTAAAACATTTTTTAATTGTTTGTAATATTTCTTTTTCACTTTTTTTTTTTTTACACTTGCATGACAGTTAATATGTTTTTATTTTTTGGCTAATATTTTTGAATTATTTTCTATTTTTTGTATTTGTATGGATTTCTTCCTGTTTGTGTATTTTATTCTATTACATGTGTACCTTTGGATAATATTTTTGAGAATTTTCAAATATTTGTCTATTTTTGTGATTTTTCTAGTGTCTTTCTGTTTGTAATCTTAATGTACTGTGTATTTTTGTTTAATATTTTGCACTGTTGTCTATTAAATTTGTAATTGAAGATATTTTTGTAATATTTTGTGCATTATTGCTTTGGGTCTTGTTAGTGTGCTGAAGTGTGCCCATTTTTTTTTTTTTTTTTTTTTTATACATGTGGCACTACCATGACCCCTGAGTTAATGAAAGGTTTAAGATAAGTGACATTTTGACCCGGAAATGAATTGTAAGGTATTAACATGTTTTCCGCTACATTAAGCTATGTTGTAATTGTGTTTCGAGCCGTCACATCCTACCCATCTCCATAATTTGATAGAGTTCCCGGGCGCGGCAGGCGGAGCCCGACTTTCGGTAGATTCCCTCAGTGTAGAGGCCGTTCATCTCCACGTACATCAGCAGCAGCTCCACCACCTTGGGCACGGGATTGGCCTTGCTGGTTAGAACGCACACATGCACCCCGAAGTGAAGGGCGCCGGGAACACTGTCATCCTGTCACAAGATATATGGCATTAATTTGTGTGCGTCTGTGGTTGTTTGGAGCCTTTTCTCAACAGTAGCTTACTTGGCGAGCGCAGCGTGTTGAGCAGTCAGTGATGATTTTGTTCAGGCATTTCTTGTGGCATATTAACTTGCACGCTACAACGCAAAACACAACTGTCAGTCAACCATATGACTTGAAAGCACACTGATCGAATGTATTAAATGGGTAGACAATGATTTTGATAACATTTTGAACATTCGTAATTGTCATAAGTATAGGAAGTCAACTACTGACAACTGAATGATAGTATTTAGTATTGTATTTATTTTGTAATGTATTTGGAGTACTACTAATAGTTTAATATATTTGTATAATTGATTTTTTATTTTTTAATATATATATATATTTTATATAATATGTATGGTTTGTGCTATATTTTTGTATTATGTTCTATTTTTTCCCCCCCACTTTCTATTTTCATTTAATAATGATTTTGTCTAAAAATTTTTTTATCATTCCTAAATATTTGTTTAAATATCTGTTGCATTTCTTCCAAATATTGGTGGATTTTTATCTCATATTTCATCTAATGGTTTTAATTAACTGTCTAATATTTCAGTATTTTTAAAAATATGTGTCTGTTTTGCCCCAATATTTTATGTAATGTTTTTTTCCATCTAATAATTGTATATTTATATCATAATTTGTATTCTTTTGAATATTTTTGTCCAATAGCTGGTATTATTTTTGTACTTTTTGTTGTGTAGTTTTTGTCTAAAATGTTTATTTGTATATGTCAACTCAAATTTGTGTATCTTTCTAACTTTGGATCAATTTTGCATTGTTTTTACTATTTGTGTGTTTTGTGTGTAAAAGGTCTGATTATTACTGATATTGTTTTCAATATTGTAATATTTTTTGATTGTAGTTCCTTCTACCCTTGGATTTGCATTGTATTGTTGGACATTTTTGTAATATATTGAGCATTATTGCTTTGCTCTCATGAGATCGTACGAGTGTACCTAATGTTTTAACGTCCCCCTCCCATTGGCAAATCCCAGACGCATTTCTTTTAGCGATATGGTAATAATACTGATGAGCGTCATCATTTTGCTCTGAAAAATCCCATGAAATTTCAATAGCATTTGATCTCTCATTATGCATGGTGTACTAAATGAAGTGGCTCCATGTTTTTCCGTTTTCGTGTAAACATACCGCTGCACATGTAGGCTTTCTCCATTCCCCAGATGTAGGAGCCGCACAGGTCACATGACTGCATGATGTTCACTTGGTAGGTGCTGAAGCGGTGATCAAGCGGACTATCGGGCTGTCAAAACAAAAACTAAATCTTTTTCAAATTCTAAATGCATATATACATTTAAATATATTTTTTAACATCACGTCGCAGAATTTGCACATTCATCTTACACATTTGTCCTTTTTTCTTCTCTTCTTTGTAGTCTTGGCAGCCTGAAGAAAACCAGAGTATTTATTATCAAGTTTACAGTACATTTAAATACATAATACATGGTAATACGAGACCAACCTTGACCGGCTCTGAGTCCATCTTCTTAATCTCGCCCCTGATGAAGCCGTCCAGCATCGACTGGAACAGGTTGACCACCAGTGACACCTCGTTCTTATTCTTGGGGCCGGCCAGAGAACTGACTTTGTTTTGGTAGCCTTTCATCAGATCTTTGTAGCCGATCTGAGGCTTCTGCAGAATGCATGGAGAGCATTACTGGAGGGAAACGTCCACGGTCTTCATACACACTGTTAGCACTGGGACATACAGTACAGTACACTGACCTGGACAGAGAACATGCCTTTAATGGTCTCTCTGAACTGCATGGTAGCCATGAGGAAGATATTCTCTGTTGGTGACAGCTCTTTGATCCGTATCTGCAAGTCATTCATCTGAGGAATAAAAGGCTAAAAGTAAAAAGCTCATAAAAGTAATTTACACTCACTGTGCGATATCTACACGATAGCTATAAGCGCTGCATGAAAAAATATATGGCCTTTGCCAAGATGCCATTCACTATGATTGAATAGTATGTTTATTTTGTAATATTTTGGTATGTTTTGTCCACTATTCTTATATTATTTGTAATATCTGCATGTTGTTCTTCTAATATTTTCTTATTTTTTTTGTCTAATTTTTTTTACATTTATGCAACAGTTCTGTATTTTTCATCGAATGTTTCTGTATTTGTCTTGTAATGTTATATTTTTAATGGTATATACTGTAGAATGCATATTTATTTGTGCATCTTTCATCTTTTTGCCACTTTATTTATAGTTTTTCACATTTGTGTTGTTCATGATATTTGTGTATTTCTCATCTAATCTGTCCATTTTTGTTTATATTATTTTATATTTGGGTATTATACATCTACTAGTATTTTTTTATTTTTGAAATATTTGTGTGTTCTCCCCACCTCATTCTAATTAATAGATGCCATGCCTCAATTAGACACCGTGCCTCAATTAAACATCTAGGTGCATCGTCCAATTGAACAATTGCCTCCCCTCAAATAAACCCTCCCTAAGTTCTTTTTAATGGCGTCATTTTTTTGTGGAAATTTTCTCTTAAAATACATGTATATTTACCAAATAAATTATTGGATTTCCCTTGATGGATTATAGTAATTATAATAAGAATATATGAGAGACAAATTTTAGCTAAGATTAGTTGACCAAAAATAGTCGAAAATGATTTTTAAAATATTTATATACTAAAATACTAAATGAATGTATGTGTGTGTATGTATTTATATATAGTATTAATATATATAATTCAAGAATTTATTTGGTAAATATATATTATATATATTTATTCTAAAAGAACATTTCCACAAAAAATGATGCCATTAAAAACAACTTAGGGAGGGTTTATTTGAGGTGAGGCATTTGTTCAATTGGACGATGCGCCTCGATGTCTAATTGAGGCACGGTGTCTAATTGAGGCACGGCATCTATTAATTAGAATGAGGTGGGGGGAACACAATATCAGTTAATGTTGTTATAAAAACACGTGTGCAAATAATGGCCCGCTAATATCTGCAGTTAAAGCTGCTTAAAAGTTGTAAAGGTGCGTCTCCCGCCCTCACTTGGTTGCCGAGAAACTCATCCAGGTTGCGCAGCTCTTTGGGGTCTTTGATCTCACGGTCCAATGAGCAGCTCCACTGCAGGGCTCGCGTGGCCCGACTGATTTTGATGGTGGGGTTGCGTGCCAGCCGCCCGGAGTTCTGCTCGGGCATCTTGTAGGGGTGAGGCTTGTAGCTGGGCAAGGTCACTATAAGGAGACGACACATTATTGTTTTAAAGGTCCCGTATTTTGGCTATTTAGAGCTCCATAGAGTGACTCTCTAACATGGAATTAGTATAAAAGTGTCAATTTCATTAAAAAAAAAACACACCTTGGTTTTGTCATACAAGTGACCAGAAAAGGCCCCTTTGACAGCTATTTCTGTTTGACCCAGTTTTGTATCCGCTTTGGCTAAGATCACCCATTTTCCTGTGATTGGTTGCCTCAGTATAGAAAACTCACTTGTGAGAGAATCATCAGATAAAGATCCAATACATCACAATATCATTTTGTCCCACCTTAACTATACTGTAAACTTATTAGTGACCACTAGATGGGGGCATCATAAAACCAATGCTCCGGAGCATACTGAATTTTGAATCGCTAAAGTTCAAGGTACTGTACAGTTAAAAAAAAAAAGTTGCATCATTTATAAGAACACTTACCAGATTTTTCTTGCGAGGGAGTATCATTGTTGGTGGTTAATTTAGGCGTCCACTTGCGCAGGAATCTACTAAGAAACCAGATTCTGCAGCAAATACAATCTCCAATCAGCAACATGTTTAAAATCATATACAAATCTAGGGTTATCATGTAGCGAGAGGGATTGTACTTCTCAGGGGTAGTGAGCTGCGATTGGTCGGATCGCTGTTGTCCTGAATCTTCATTGGAACTCCTGGCAGGAAGGCTGTACCTTGATGAGTCTGTCTCCGTTGGGATCTATGAGGTAGGCAATTGTGTCAGTAGAAAAAAAGAAAATAAAAAAAGGGTGAGTATTCCACCTCTTTAGAAGCCGAGCCCATCTCCTGCTGTTATGCCACCACCACACTATTTGCATGGCAGTTAAAGACCTTCACCATTGAAAGCGTCGCCATTCGCCATGCAAAACTGCACTAAATGTTACACCCACCAGCCCTTTTTCTGCCTCATGCATTTTTTGCGTGGGAGTATAATTATTCACACACACACACCATTTATATATTTTTAATAATAATGAAAGAATGCAAAAAAAATAAAATAAATTACAATTTACTGTAGTTTTTAAAAATGTTTTTATTGTTGCTGGATACTGTTATTGATATACTTTAAAAAAAAAAAATCTACTTTCCCTTACTACGTTTCCTTTTAATGATGAGGTACTGTACCTGTTAAATGAAAGATCAAAATTTTTTTGCAATAAGAGAAATACAAAAATTAAAAATAAATTATAAAAACACATTTTAATACATGCCTTGGTATAAAGTTTTTTTTTTTTAAAGATGACTAGGTATTTTACCCATTAAAATTAGTTCATACTGTTATTGATATGCTTTTTAATCTACTCGTTTTCTTTTAATGATGAGGTATTGTACCCATTTATTTCAGAAAGTTGTAATGATCTAATTTTTGGACCTTAATTCGAAAAATAAAACAAAATAAAACTAATTTAAATTATAAAATTCAAATTTTTTAATAATAATTATAATATTTGTAGTGCAGCACGGTGCTTTTGTGGTTTTACACATCGGCCTCACAGTCAAAGTTCGGCTCAGACCCTCCTGCATGGGCGTCTCATGTTAATGTATCAATGAACCAATTTAGGAGAAGTCATAATAATGATAATCTCAATGATTCAGAAACAAGCTGTTGAAACAGAGAGAAGCATTTCCTTTTCTTTTCTAAAAGCAACAGTGCATTGTGATGCTCAATGACAAGTCCCACAACGCTGCAGCCGTCCATCTTTTTCTCGGCGGCATGCACACATGCAAGACGTCCAATGCAGAGCAGCCTCCTCCACTCTGTACCTTGACCTGAGATTTGAGGGTGCGAACATCCACGCTACTGGCTGAATTCTTCAGGGTGGATGCGCGGGGGCTCAAGGGGGGAAGCGGAAAGCTCCAGTACTCGCTCTCCTTGGAGCCAGCAAAGTTAATCATCAAGCCACTGCGGGCGTAGGCTAAGCGCCGCTTGCGCCTGGGGTTTCTGCGCAAGCGAACCCTGACCTGTCAGGGGGGGCCAGGCAAAGTGATGAAGCATGAGTGCTAAAGAACTTGTGTGGTTGAATACATAAGGAGCCCCCATTTGCGTGTAAAGTACTAGTATAAACGAAAACAAGTGTTTCTAAAATATCGCGTTACCTCGCGAGCAGACGGTGAGCTGTCGGAGCCAGACGAGCTGATCTTGGACAGTTCATCAGCAGACATGGAATACCCCTTGTGCCTGGGGCGGACAGGAACATAATTCATGTGAAGTGCAACCATACCAATGTCGTGGGTGCAAACGTTACAACACTGTCCCTTCTGCACATGTTTCTAAAACTTCCCTATACATCATCCATTCTTCTAGTGACTTCAGGTGAGGAGCAAGCATAGCCTTCTAGTGTGTGCAAATGCTAACTAAGTCCCTTGTATACATATTATACTCTAACTCTATAGGTCTGGGGTGTCCAAAGACCCATCCTTATAGTGACTTCAGAAAGGTGCAGATATGGCAGTGTAGTCCGTTTAAAAAAAATAAAAACAAACAAAACATTCCTTCGACACTGGACACCTTGTGTCGTGAAAGTCAAACATGAAAAACTTACTGAAAGTCATCTTTGCGTTTGTCTCGCCGCCTGTTCACCTCCGGACTCGACTCATCACTTATTTTCTCCCTCCACCTCTCGGCCTTCTCCTTAAACTCGCCCGTGTCTTTGTAGCGCTGGAGGGAAGTGCTCTTTTGGGAGTCACCGGCGCCGGTCCCGTCATCACTACGAACTGTGGGGTCCAAAGGCAGCGACAGGGGCCGGGTGAGCGGCGGTGGAGAACCGCGACCTCCTCGCCTCTCCCTGCTTGCAGCGGGCAGACCGTTGACAGCGTCGGCCTGCTCGGTTCTGTTGGGGCTCTGCTCCACTTTGTATTGTCGACGTAGGCCTTTTCTTGATGAGCTGTCCGGTGGTATCAATTCTAGTGATCTACTCCTGTGCTTTCTTATTTTGTTAGGAAAATACAAAATAAAGTGACACAGGTCACTTAAAGGAGCCTACCTGGCTCGTGTGGGTCGACCTTCTGTTGACATCCCTTTCGTGCTTGTCTTGAGCCCTTTCTCCGACCTCTTCACCGAAGTCTGCCACGCAGCCTGGATGACCGAGGCGGCCTTGCTTCGGTTCTCCTGAAACTCACGCCAATTCCTCTGGAACAGTATAATAAAACAGTATGCTCGGTCACCTACAGTCTTCTCTTACGTCACGACAAAGTATATATTTACTCATCCAGGAGGTCACAAAGGAACCCAGGACAATATCTAAAGAACTGCAGGCCTCCCTTGCCTCAGTTAAGGTCAGTGTTCAGGACTCAAAAATAAGGAAGAGACTGGGGAAAAAATTGCATCCATAGCAGAGTTCCGAGGCGAAAACCACTTCTGACCCAAAAGAATGTAAAGGCTCATCTTACTTTTGCAAAAAGACATTTGAAGTATTCCCCAGACTTTTGAGAGAATATTCTATGGACTGACGAGACAAATGTGGAACATTTTGAAAGTTGTGCGTCTCATTACATCTGGCGTAAATGTAACACAGCATTTCAGAAAAAGAACATCATACCAACAGTCAAACTTGGTGGCGGTAGTGTGATGGTCTGGGGTTGCTTTTCTCCTTCAGGACCTGGGCAACTTGCTGTGATTAATGGAAGCATGAATTTTGCTCTTTACCAGAAAATCCTAAAGGAGAATATTCGGCCATCAGTTTGTGACCTCAAGCTGAAGCGGACTTAGGTTCTACAGCAGGACAATGGCCCAAAACATACTAGCAAGTCAACTTCTGAATGGCTTTAAATAAATGGAAAGTTTTGGAGTGGCCTAGTCAGTGTCCGGACTTGATTTTGAGTGAAATGATGTGACATGACCTAAAAATGCTGTCCATCCTCAAAAATCCTCCATTGTTGCTGCATTCTGCAAGGAAGAGCGGGCCAAAATATCTCCACAGAGATGTAAAAGACTCACTGCCAGTGATAGAAAACACTTGATTTCAGTTGTTGCTGCTGAGGGTGGCCCAACTAATTATTAGGTTTAGGGGGGCATTACTTTTTCAACACAGGGCCAGGTAGCTTTGAAAATGTGTTTTCCCCTAATAAATACAATCATCATTTAAAAACAGCATTTTATGTTTACTTGTGTTATCTTTGTCTGATATTTCCATTTGTTTGATGTCCTTAAACTTTAAAGTGGGGGAACTAAACATCGCTATAGGGTCATGCATCCTTAGGGTACCTTCAAGTAAGGTGCAGGTATACCAATACCATATATTTCGTAGTGTGTGAAAAAGCTAAAACTAAATCCCTTCTACACGACTAGAAAACAAATATTTCCAAAACATCCATCCCTCTAATGACTTCAGTTGAGGTGAAGTCATACCAGTGTAGTGTGTGTGAAACCTACCTGTATGATGAGCGAGGCATCTTTCTTCTGCAGGAAGTGCATCCTAATCAAACATGCGCGGAACCAACGCTGTAGAACGACGATGTGACGCATCACTTCCTTGTTGAGAGTGTCCTGCAGAAACTGTCTCTCCTTTTCTTTAAGGAATACCTATTGTCACAAAGTAGTCAGGAACAGTAAGCGATGAGTGACAGTTTTCCCCTTATTTATAACTTACCTTGGTTTTTCCTATTTGGTAGGTCGTCTTATCCAAGCCCAGCCTGGTGAACAACTTAGTTATGTGTTCGGTGTACTCGGTTGCCTCTTTTGGAAGTAATATTTGGAATTTGTTAACAAATTCCTGTCATTGAGACACAGACATTAGCTCTCTAATGTACTACTGAAAACCAGACATTATAATACCAACGAATGTGTACCTTAAAAGTATATTTGGCATTGTAGCCAGACTTCTGCACATGAACCATTTTCAGGATGCTAGCATAGCGGATTTGATGTCGCAAAAGCTCTTCGTCAAAGTGAAATTCTTTCTGTAAAAAACAAGACAAAAACAAAATTAAAGCTACGAGCAGTGATGACCGGGCCCACAACCCGTTTTTTCATATTGACTCTTCAAAATGATCATCAAACTTTGACACCATGTTCAGTCCACATTAGATGGCATAGGCAAACAAAATTGGAAGTTTCACAACTCCCACCTGTGTAGGATACATGCTTACGATTGAGGTTCCATCCATCCATCCATTTTCCAAACCGCTTATCCTCACTAGCGTCGTGGGCGTGCTGGAGCCTATCCCCGCCATCTTTGGGCGAGAGGCGGGGTACACCCTGACCTGGTCGCCAGTCAATCGTAGGGCACATATAAAACAAACAACCATTTGCACTCACATTCACACCTACGGGCAATTTAGAATCTTCAATTAACCTACCATGCATGTTTTTGGAATGGGGGAGACCAGAGTACCCGCACGGGGAGATCAATGCAAATTCCACACAGGCGAGGCCTGATTTGAACCCGGGTCCTCAGAACTCTGAGGCAGATGTGCTAACCAGTCGGTCACCGTGCTGCCTGATTGAGTTTCGTTTGGTCAAATTCATGGAATTTCCCCCAAATGGACGACTTCCTGTTCAATTTCGGGCATTAGTCCTTGAGACTGGGGACTCCATTGTTCTGCTAGGGGACTTCAACGCTCATGTGGGCAATGAAAGTGAGAACTGGAAGGGCATAATTGGGAGGAACGCTGCTCCCGTGACCAAAAGAACAAGCTCACGGATGAATGAAAATGAGTTTCCCCCACATGGTGTCTGGGCTCAGAGTCGAGCCACTGCTCCTCCGCATCAAGAGGAGTCAGATTAGGTGTCTCAGGCATCTAGTTAAGATGCCCCCTGGACGCCTCCCTGGTGAGGTGTTCTGGGCACGTCCCACTGGGAGGAGGCTCCGGGAGGACCCATGACACGGCGGAGAGACTGTTTCCCGGTTGGCCTGGGAACACCTCGCGATTGCCCTGAAAGAGCTGACCGATCTGGCTGGTGAGAGCGAAGTCTGGGTATCCCTGCTGAAGCTAGTGCCCCCGCGACCCAACCCTGGAAAAGCAGAAGAAAATGGATGCATGGATGATCCCTGAGACTTTTTCGTGCATGGTGTACCTTTTCTGCATTAGAGCACAAGCAGAAAATAAAGAAAGGTTCGGCTTTTCTGACGGTGTCCATCAGCTTTGTGAGTGATGCCTGTGAGGAGAGCAAGGAGTGTAAATACATTTGTATGTGTTTTTATTTTTGTTTTTTTTAAAAATAGGTAGGAGCTAAAAACTGAGCCGATGGACCTGAAACTGCATGCAAACGGTCGCTGCTGCAGGTCGACAGGCAGATTTACGGGTGTGATCGTGCGCCCCAAAACCCACAACATGCTGGAGTGAGCGCAAATTCATGAGATTCTAATGGGAGGGGAAAAAAAACAAAAAACAAAGTCCACACGAAATCAATCAGAATTGAGAAAGATATATATATATATATATATATTTTTTTTTTTTTTTTTTAAAAGACAATTGCTTTACCTTTGGAATGAGTTGCTTTTGTCGACCGGCTTTTGTTTTCCTGCACAAAATATATCACATGAACATCATATAGGGGTGTTTATTTACTCAATGTAGGTACTGCCGTTTCAGTTAGCAACAGAGTTTGGACAGTTTAGCAGCATCAATGAATTTAGGTAACAACAGTTACAACCCATTTTTTTCCACTCACTTCCTCTTTTCGAAGTTGGTAAAGATATCCTCAAAGACATCGAGGGGATGTTCGTCAGAGCGATCGAAGGAGAAGTCCAGGGTACAGCTGTTGCTACAGATGTCAACGAACAATATGCTTATAGTGACTTCAAGTGAGGTGCAGACATAGCTAGTATGTGAAAAAGATACAACTACATCCCTTCTACATATGTGACCACAAAAAAATATTCCCACACATTGTCATTGTCATCCATCTTTATTGTGACTTCAGGTGTCCTCAACTACATATCTCCCCCCCAAAAAATTACCAAAACATCACTCTACGTAATCCATGCTTATAGTCACTTGAGGTGAGGGGCAGCCATACCTTCTTAATAATAACTTTAAATCATATAGCACATTTCAAAGTACAGAGATGTCTATGAGTGAAAAGCTACAATTGAATCCCTTATGCACATATGACTGAATTTTTTTTTTTTGAAATTCCCACAATGTCACTATAGGTCATCTATCCTTATTGTGACTTCAGGTGGAGTGTACAAATGCTACAACTGGATTCCTTCTACACGTGACCACAAAGGAATATAACAGTTTTGCACCACAACATCTGTGGCAGAAAATAAAGTAGGGACACTGGAAAATTTGTACCTGGAAGTTCTGTCCATGTGGCTGCTCGTATTTTTCATGTCTTTGAGGGATTTTCGGGAGGTGCGTCGGGCGCCCACTGAGGTGACAAACACAAAACACACGTATGAGTCCTATGTTTGTTCGGAAGTGCGGCCACCGTGTGTCATACCGTATGTCACATGGTGGATGCACTTCCAAACAATTATCTGCTAAAGCTACCAACTCTTCTCTGCGTGCTTGCGTCCGAAGCTCTTGAATACTGCCAGGATGTGGAAGGTGGCTCGGAGGACACCCCAACGGAAGACTGCCTCGGGACTGGACGCCACCAGGTGATGCAGAAATGCCCGCTCGCTGCCACGGAGAAGCGATATGACCTCAGGCCTCACATGGTCTGTGTTTTTCTCTAGGAAGCCCTACAATAAAATAACAAATGTTCATTAAATTGTCAGTGAGATTGTTGTCTTCTTGAAGCTAAAGAGGTACAATGGCTATAATTACAATTATCTGCCTAAACAGGCATATAATAATATTTGTCCTGGTTGACAAATCTCTGCAACATCGCATGGACATCGGGGACAGTGCCTCTGGACTGGCAAAGTGGGGTGGTGGTCCCCCTTTTAAAGAAAGGGGACCGGAGGGTGTGTTCCAACTACAGGGGGATCAAGCTCCTCAGCCTCCCTGGTAAGGTCTATTCAGGAGTATTAGAGAGGAGGGTCCGTCGGGAAATTGAATCTCAGATTCAGGAGGAGCAGTGTGGTTTTCATCCTGGTTGTGGAACAGTGGACCAGCTCTCGACCCTCGGCAGGGTCCTCGAGGGCGCATTGGAGTTTTGTTTTGTGGACTTGGAGAAGGCGTTCGACCATGTCCCTCGGGAGTCCTGTGGGGGGTGCTTTGGGAGTATGGGGTACCAAACCCCCTGATATGGGCTATTCGGTCCTTGTACGACCGCTGTCAGAGTTTGGACCGCATTGGCGCAGCGAGTGGCATTCATTTCCGTTGAGGGTTGGACTCCACCAAGGCTGCCCTTTGTCACCGATTCTGTTCCTAACTTTTATGGATAGAATTTCTAGGCGCAGAGGGGGATCCGGTTTGGTGGTGTCAGTACTGCATCGCCGCTATTTACAAATGTGGTTCTGTTGGCTTCATTAAGCCGTGATCTTCAACTCTCACTGGGGCGGTTCGCAGCAGAGTGTGAAGGGGTTGAGATGAAACTCACCACCTCCAAAAGTGACACCGTGGCCCTCAGTCGGAAAAGGTTGGAGTGCCCTCTCCATGTCAGGAATGAGATCCTGCCCAAGGAGTTCAAGTATCTTGGGGTCTTTTTCACAAGTGAAAATCCCTATTTTATATACAGCATAGGAATACCTTTGTTGATTCAGTAGCATACCCACTGAGGGAACAACATGAAATATTCACTAGGCCACCATACATTATCCTATTATTCTGAGCTGCCTTATCTCAAATAAAGGAAATCAGGTAAACACTACAGTGTGGGATTAACGGACTCACCTTGATGCAATATGTAACACTGCCAGCAAAGTGTTGAATGGCAAATGATGACTCACGGTCAACAGAGGCTGCTAAGAGTGAGTTGTCCTTGAACTGCAGCACTAACTTGTCCAAAAGTGCTTCGTCTGTTGCTTGAGGGAGGCTAAGAGAAACACAAACATAGACATTTAATCAACTGAACTGGCTTCTATCATATGTTCCCCAAGATAATTTAAATTTGAATGAGCATGGTCTTACGTGCTCGCCTCATCCAGCATGTTGAAGAGGCCTTGACCGATAAGCTGAATACACTTGCTGTTGTCGCTGTACTCAAAGCTTTGCCAACTGATGCCCTCGGCCTCATAATCTTCCTGGAAAATTGTTGTTTCAATCACATTCAAGAAGCAAAAAAAGATTGCTTTGCGTGTGTGGCACAAAGAATGACACATATTAAACAGTTTTTCCTACTTGCTGAATTGTGAAGATTTGCTGGTTCATGTAACACTGAAGTTTCTCATTGCTGTAGTTGATGCACAGCTGCTCAAAACTGTTTGTGTGCAGGTTCTCCAGGCCAAACAGATCCAGGACCCCAATAGACAAACACTGTAACAAACATAAGGGAAGATACAAACATAACGTACTGCCACAAAACCTAGGGCAACGCAACATGGTATAATAAACCCCCAAAACGAAATGTAGCATACCATAACACCGCAACACACTACAGCATACTGTACTAGAACATACCATAACTTACTGCTACTTGCCGTAATATAGCTAAGGGTACACAACGTACTTAAAACATTCTGTAACATAGCAGACTTATCACAACATACCACCACTTTCCATAATGTAGCATAGCATGATGTTATGTAACATACCATAACATATAAAACACGTAACATACTGTAACTTACTGCAAGATGCCGTAACCAAACATACCACAACGTAGCATCCCATAATGTAGGGTACCAGAACGCAGCGTACCATAACGTAACATGATATAACAGACGCAACTTAGCATATCAAAATCTGATCATAATGTAACATGATGTAACCTAGGATAATGTAACAAACTATAACTTAACATACTATAACATGCCACAACTTATCATACCACATAACATACTGAATTGTACCAGACTGTAATTTATTGCAACATACTATAACGTAACCAACATAATGTAACCCATCATGTCACAAAGTAGCATACCCTAATGTAACATACTATAACATAGCGGTACCATATACCATAAAGTAAGATACTGTACCTCATCGTAGCGTATCATAAATATAATGTAGCATAATATACTGTAACATCCTATGAAATATAAACAATACAGATTGTTGTGAAAAAAAAAAGACTGACAGAAACGGACTCCTCCATGTCCCGCCTGTTGAGCATAGCATGGTTGATGTGAAGGACAATCCAGTCGAACAGAGCGGCGTACAAAGACTTTGCCATGGAGTCCCGTGCCGCCAGGGCCTTGAAACAAAAATAATAATCAACTCCAGCTACAAACTTTAACATACTATCCAGATAACCAACAAGTCAATGTGTACCTCCTGCAGCGTGTACAGTGAAAACACTGTGTCATTGTCTTTTGAAACTCTCCTCTCGTTCAAGGTCTTCACCAGCAGCTCCTTTTTGACCTGGAATTAACAAAACCAGCTTTGAT